>NC_056725.1:1092843694-1093143694 GCF_019279795.1 Protopterus annectens | reverse complement strand
TGTAGTTGGTTTTCTAGCCTCCAGTAAAACCTGGAGCAAGTTCCTCAGAAAAATGCTGCCTAAACCCGTTCACCCAAAGAACTAACTGAACTTCAGGTGAATGGATGAGGGTGAATAAGTCATCTCTTGACCTGTGTGAGCAAACCCATCCTGTGAGGTAACCTGTGATGATTGCCCTTTTTTCTATCTAGGCCTGACAGACTGGAGTCACCAGCAAGATATTGGGCCTGTCCAACAAAATTTTGTGTAAAACATCTGGTAGAAGGCAGGGATTTACTGAAACACTGTCGTCTAACAGAAGACAACGGCATTAATTTCCCATGTCACTGGGCTTGGCACCATGGAACAGAACTTGTGGTGGTGTCTGTTCTGGGTGGGGGGGGCACATTGATTTATTTGAGGAATACCCCACTAATCAACAATGCCCAAGAAACCTCCATGTACAATATCCATTTGTGAGGATCTGGTCTAGATCTGCCAAAATGTTTCCTCAGGCAGTCTATATTCCCCCTAACAGAATCAAATTGTGTCTGATGGCAAATTACCATGCCATCAGCTTAAATCTACAAAAGCAGCAAGACTCGTTTATGTACCACATGACCATGGTATTGTCTGGGAATGCTCTGAAGGGACCTGCAGGCCAGAGATAATGCAAGGACTAAAAGAGCCAGAATCAAGACCATCATCACCTTGATGTTGATGTGTTCGGTTACCTCTTGAGGACACCAAACTCCCTGAACCTGATATTGTTAGAACAAACCCTCCAAGCTAGGTATGAGGCATCTACATACAGCTCCTGATGGGGGGGCATAAGGAAGAAATGGGAGCCCCAGATTGAGAGGAATCTGGCTGATCACTACAAAAACTCCTTCCATAAGCAAGGCGAGAGAGGAACCGGAAAGTCTAATGGATGGCTACACTGAAGCCAAACTGCCTTGAGATACCACTTCAACTTCTTCATGAATATGGCAAATGAAGTCTTATGATCAAGTGGATGCCATGAACATCAGGGTTCTCACAATCTCGATTTGTAATCGAGGAAAGCTCTGAAAGAAGTCAGAGAGACAGAGAACATTGACTGTAGAAAGGAAGGCTGTCGCAGTGTGTGTGAACATTCTGCAACCCAAGAAAATATGGTCTTAAGGGATTCTCAGAACAGACATTTTAGGTTTACACTGAACCAAAGACTGAAGGAGATGCACAATGAATTACAGGTCCTTTTGAAGAAGTGGAGAAGGAGCTTGAATAAAAAGATCATCCAAATAAGGGAATATCTGAATGCTGTTAAGTCTGCAAAAGGCTATGACATGAGCTAAGCATTTGGAAAATACCCTCTGAGCGATAGAAAGTCTAAAGGGTAAAGCAAAGAACTGAAAATAAGATGAAGATGCATTGAATCTCAAAGATTTCCTGAAAAGTGGATGAATAGGAATGTGAAGATAGACATTCTTCAAAGACAATGAGACCAAAAAGGCTAAAGGGAGAAGCATGGGAAAGTCCAAACTGTTAACATCTTGAAATTGATTACCAGTAGGAAGGTGTTCAGCAAAAAAAGAAAGATCCACGATTGGTCTCCAGCAACCCTCTGAGAAATATCTGAGAGCAGAAACACCTGCCCTCTTGAGAGGGAGGAACGGGCTGAATAGTGTTCAAATAAAAAGCTCCTGAAGGAGTGGAGGAAACAGAGATAACTGGTTTAGAAGAGGTGGAGGAATGCCTGCAAAAGGGGGGAAGAGACTTCCATGACATTCTGTAACCCTTTTTTTATAATCCAAATAACCCACTTATCTCTGGTGATCTGCTGCTGAACTGAAAAGGACATTTGAAATGATGAAACTGGTCGAAGGGAAGGTAGATAGTCACAGTGAAGTGCGTTTGTCTGGAAAGGAAGGTTTCTTGCCTTTAGAATCCTATCCTGTTTTCTTTTCTGGAAATCTACCCTTTTGAGGTCATCTTTGTTCCTTCCTTCCAAAAGGATCTGCTTCTGTAGGATAAAGCCTCTGATAATTAGGGACAGGAGAAAGTAAATTTTTTTCAGGTTGTGCATTACTTTACCCTGGTCCTGTAAAACTTTAAATAGGTATGCAGCTGCAGAACAAAGTCTAAGTATCCAGGGTAGAATCTAAAAGCTTGGCTTTAACTTCCTCAGAAAGGGAATGGAGTTTAAGAAAATATTTATGGATCACTGGACCCAGATGCAGAAGCCCTATAAGAAGCATCAACAGCATCATAGCTGCAATTGAAATACTAACTGACTACTTGAGAAGCTGAACTAAGCAAGAATAAGGCCAAGGACATATTGTCAGAATCATGGATGTCACTCAAGACATCCCCAAGCTACAAAATCTTTTTAATACCTGGAATAATATGTTTTTTACTATGGAGGAGAGACTTACAATTATTAAAATGATAATATTCCCCAAGATTTTATACTTAATACAATCAATAATACTTTCACCTACAAAAATAACTATCAAGAAACTGAATACACTAATGTTAAATTTCTTATGGGCACCTAATAGACCTAGGATTGCATTAAAGAAACATACTAATAGCTGGTCTCAAGGGGGTATTTATTTTCCAGACTTTAATTTATATATTATCTCTTCTATTATAAAAGTTATTACTTTATTAATAGATCGGTCATATGTCATAAAATGGAAAGATTATTGGGAGCTAATTAGTATGCACTTCATGAAAATCTCCTTAACACATAAAAATATGATTATAAATAACTCCATGTTGTAGTTGCTAAAGGAATTTTGTACTTCACCTATTACACCTAAACATATGGTCTGCTACCCATTAAATATTATTATTAGTTATCGTAACTTTATATTCATGCACCCTAAGTATAGGGAATGGAATTGTATTGTATTCCCTATAATTTATACTCAGGGTATGCTTATGTCATCTACTTCTGAAGGAGCTCATTTAGCTATAGATAATAATCTAAAGTACTGGTATCAGCTGATATCTGATAATAAAGTTAAAAATCTAGATTTCTTAAAACAAGAATTTGATCTAAGAGAAACTTGCTGGTTAGAGGTTCAGATCTTTAGACAACATCTCATTGATAGAATAGATCTAATGTCTATAACAGTTAAAGAATCTATTCCAAAACTGATTGATTACTTGATAATAAATTTACAGCATAAAGTTTCTGATAAAGGTAAACTTTCATATATACATAAAATTATCAGACAAGAAACTTTTTACAATATAGATTCATACTGGAATTATTTCACCTCTATTAATGGGGACCCACCAACTCAACAAGATAAACAATATATATTGGAATCTGCTTATAGAACTACATCTTCCATTGTCTGGAGACTTTATACATGGAAATTTTTACATAGATCTTTTTATACACCTTTGATGATGAATAAAATTAATAATAAAGATAATCTATGTAAGAGATGTAATGTAGAAATTAATGCTGACTGGGCTCATATGTTTTATGACTGTATGAAGTTGAAAGAATACTGGAAGTCAATTAATGAATTTTTGCAGGCTCTTTTACAGATAATTTCATTATTTCTAAGTCTCTTATATTATTCAACACACCTGTACCTCAATGTGTTAAAAGATTAAGCTTCCCTTGTTATGGTCTATCCTAGCAGTGGCTAGGAAAATAATAACTAGAAATTGGATTTCAGATACACCTCCTTCGTTCAATGAATTTAAAATGTTATGAATATAATGTGTCATATGGAAATAAGCACAATTAGAATGAGAACAACTAGAAAAACATCACATTTTATTGTATGGGATAATTTACAAAATTTGTTAAAAAAATTCTAATTTCAATAGCACAGTATTTTAGTTTAATTAATTGATCTGATTGTAGTGGATGTCTTTGTAAATACTTTAGTTGTTTTGTTGAATATTATAATAATACCTATTTTTAATTATTTGTATAAAATTGTTATGATATTTCTCTTATATGTTAAAACAATAAACTTGTTTTGAAAAAAAAAAGACATCCCCAAGCTTAGAGACAGAAGAGATAATGCATCATCTTGTCACATCTGTCCTTGGCTCTGCTATCTTTATCAGTAGGCAAGACTTTAGGTGCAAAAAGCGAAGTACCAGAAAAAGGATTCCTATAAAAGAACTTCTGATCACCAGGAGCCTTTTTATCAGGTTTTTAAGAGCAGGAGGCTGAGAATCACTATGCTGAGAAGCAGAAACAAAAGTATCCAGAAGAGCTTCTAAAAAAACAGAAACAGCAGAAGACTTGAGAATTTCCATCCGAATTGAAACATAGACATTTCAGATCTTTCTCATTGGAAGTCTGCAACATTTAACTATATTATCCCCCCAAAAAGGTTCTTCTAAGGGGTAACAGAATCCTCCTCCTTCAAAGTCCAAGCCAAAGGAGAATGATTCAGAGGAACAGGGAAGAGATTCATCAGAATCCATATCCTCATATTTAGAAGAAAAGGGGTCCCAAACAGTAAAAGGCACCTGAAATCTTTGAGTGGGTCTTCAGAGACATGACAGCTTTAGAGTCGCTGCATAATATACTGCCATTCCCTTCGAGTGTCTTTTACCAACAGAGTGACATGTTTAGTCTTCTGCTTGTTTTTAGTGGGTTCAGAACCCAGATGCACTTCAATTACTTGCTCATGGATACGCATCTGATAAATACCATCTGGATTTTCTGAAATAACCATGCTAGATTCCCCCCTTCTCATCAGCAACAGATGACATCCACCATTGCCTAGGCCAAAAGGTAGTCACCACAATAATGTTCGGAGAGTCCTTTTAGTCTTCAAAATAACCCTGGCTATCAGTGAAAAGTATGGAGTTGCATACAGGAACATTCCCACCCATGGAAATTAAAAATCATCTATCTTCTAGACCTGCCTGTAAGAAGTCCTGGAGCAGAATTTGTTAAGTAGTCTGTTTTTAAAGAAGGCAAACAAATCTATTTGATGTGTTCCTGACATCATCACCAGCTCACTTTTTCCCATTTTCTACATGGGGTGAAGGTATCATGTTAACTGTCACCATCTCTCTTGATTCATGCCTGACCTTCACAGATTTTCTCTCACACAATCCATCCACCTCTTTGCTGGACATCCTAGTATCCCTCTCACCTTCTTCCTGTCTGTCCTAAATCTTCTTCACCAGATTGTCTTCTGCTTTTCAGCATGTGTCCAAACCACCGTAATCTGTTCTCTCTGATCTTTTCTGCAATTGGAGCTACTTTGGCTTCTCCTCTTATGTCTTCATTTCTTTGTCTACACTATGCATCCTACCACCCTTGTCAGGCACTTCATTTCCATCACCTCTAGCTTCCTAATCTGCTCTGCCTTTACCTCCCAGGTTTCTGTACAAAATAGTAGTACTGGTCGAACCACTGTCGTGTACACTTAACTTTTCAGCTTCTTTGACATTCTTCTGTCACAGGCTACACCTGACAGTCTATGTCAGTTGGCTGCAGCCACTCTGATTCTAGATTTGACCTCTTCACTGAGACTTCCCTTTTCCTCAACTACCTCTTACATATACTTGAAGTTATTAACCTGTTCCACTATTTACCCTTCTATCTCAATTCTTGGCTCCTTCTGATTTCCCCAGTTTGCTGTCATTACCACAGCCTTATCTATGCTTAGTTTCATCCCATGTGCCTTCAGTTTTGCATTCCATTCCTCTTTCCTTTTCGGAAGTTCTTCCTTAGAATCTGCCTGTAATACCACATTATTTGCATACAGCAACCTTATTGATCTGTCCTCTCCAACCTGTTGGCTCATGCAGGCTGTGATGATGTGAAGTATTACCAAGTATGCTAGAAGTAGGGCATATGCCAGCTTAGCTAGCTGGAGTTTTGTAAAGCATTATATGCCATTTGTATATCAAGCTGATTTGTACAAATGTTTCTGTTAAAAATCTATTTGTAAAGTTGCTTGTGTTAAAAAATGTACCAACAGTGGATCCTGCTGGATAGAAAATAAATACACCTGTATGTCAGACTGTACTGTAACTGTTGAAATTAATATATTGTAAAAGAGGATACTGGAAGAGAAGAGGTTAATCTCAGTCCAGCTAACTTTGAAAAATAGTCAAATTAAATCACCTGGTTTAGGCCATAAAGATTCTTACAGTTTTGATTGCAGCCAAAGACAAAATGTCTCTGAAAACCAGGACTAGGAATCCTACTGTATTGTCCTTAGGGATGATGTACTTGCTATTCTGGAAAGGTGGAAGTTTTTGAAATGGTTTTATAGTTTCCAGATGCTTAACACATCTTGGCAAAGCTCTATGCATGTGCACTATGACACACGTGCTAGATTCTGGTTTAGTTTTTAGTAAAGGGGGTAGTGTGGGAACCAGAAGTCAGGTAACCAAATGTATGTGATGTCATTCTGTAATCCAGCAGTGAAATGATGTTTTAATATTAGATTAGAGAGAAATCTCAGGGCAGTCTGTTTTTGAAAACAGACAAGGAAGGATCACTCAGCCACTTCATCTTGTCTTGCTTTAGTAAGTAACCAGGGAATAGTAATTCTTTACATCAATCAGAAAAATGCAGTGTGATAAGTTTACTGTTTTTGTGTGTGTGTGTGTGTGTGTGTGTGTGTGTGTGTGTGTGTGTATATATATATATATATATATATATATATATATATATATATATATATATATGTATCCATTTATTTTTAATATTTCCTGTGACTGATACTGTTATTATTGTAAACAGATATTTAGTATTTTCATTTTTTTATTTACTAGTAAATACATTTAAACTTTTCATTGTGGCTGGTCTTTTAGAGAATATTTTAAACTTTGAAAGTACTTATATTTGGTGACACTGTGGCCACTTCTGAAAGCCTTGCTGCATTGGTCACACACTACCATTTGTCTTGGTATTCATTTTACACAGTATAAATGGGGACCCTTGTAACAGCCCTAGAGTAGCTGGCTTTGGAGTGTTCGGGTGGCAGTATCTACCTTATGATCTGGGCAGAGGGGGCATAGCTGGTAAATCTGTGCCAGCCTTTCCAGTGTGTGTGTGTGAAAATCATATCTATGTGTGTGTGAAAATCAAATCTCAAAGTGTGTGTGTGTTTGTGTGTCAATTACTTGGAACAGGGACACAGAGCACTGGTTTCACACAGAGAGTAGTGGAGGACTTTGCTTGGAACACTCAGCTGAAAACTCAACTCTACAGCTGCGGTCAGTGTGGAGTCTTATTTGAGCCTGGTGAGAGACAGAGGGAAACCAAACCCCAGAATTGGTGTGTGTTCCATATGTGCTCTTAAGGGAAACTGTTTGCTGCAGAAAACTGAATCTGGAAATACTGTGTCTATTTCTGTTCCAAGTGAATGTCCCTCACTGGTGTCTATGGTAAGGACTGAGACTCCTTGATCACTGGCCCAGAGAAGAGACATCACACAGGCCATCGCCAGTATGAACAGCAGTAGGCTGAGAACTGAACCCCAGTGTACACCCACTGCCACTGAGAATCCCTCTGTGAGACTGAACAGTGTTTGTACATCAGTCATTGGGTCCCTTGTACACAGCCTGCACTAATTCTACCAATGTTTCTGGAACTTCAAACCACTGCAGTACTGCTCATATCAGTTTTCATAGGACCCTATCATATGTTTTTTCAAAGTCTAGGAATGCCCAGTTGGACCCTTTCCTCATCTCTAGCTTCTCAACTATCTGTTTCATTGCAAACATTGGATCAGTTGTGTTGCACCCTGATCTGATCCAAACTGCTCATCTCCCATCTTACATTCTACTACTTTGTGCATCCATTTATCAATTATCCTCACCATAAATTTCATGCAGTGTGACGAGAGTTTGATGACTCTGTCGTGCCCACAGTTGTGGATGTTCTCTTTGTTCATGTACAATTGCACAAGTATGCTTATTCTCCAGTCATCTGAGATGCACCTTTCTCTCCACACTGTTATGAATACCCTCAGGAGACATTTCTCCCCTATCTCACACAACATCTTTATCATATCTGCTGTGACGTCATCTGAGCCTGATGTTTTCCCTGATTTCATTTTTCCTTAGTGTTATATTCTTGGTTCTGTTAGGCCGGGCTCCTCTCACTGTAAGCTGTTTCTGGGGCAGTACAACTTCTGTGGGGTTTTCTTCATTCAGAAACTGCTGGAAATACTCCTTCCATCTGCTTTTGATGTCTGTGGATTGGTGAGCAGGCTGTTGCTGACATCCCTTATGAAGGGTGTCTATCTTCTATTTACCTTTCTTGTCTTTGCCATGCAACATCTCCAGAAGCTGATAAGAGTTCTTCCGATGCCCTGTTCTTTGATATTGCAACTCCTTTCTTAGCTTGTTTGCCAACCAGTATTCTGTATTAGCCTGGTCAGTCTTTTCTATCTCTCAGTTTGTCCTGCACTCTTTTCTGTGGATGATTTCCTGTACTTCTGCATTTCACACCAGCTTTCCTTATGTACCTCATTTCCGCACCTGGCTCAGACACACATCACTTCTGTAGTCCTCACATATGCTGTTTTTGAAGCATTGCCATTCTTCATCATCTCCACCTATTTCCCCCTCTTCATCGGGTGCTAGAGCCCTGAGTAATTCTTTGAAATGTTGCACTTGCACTTTCTCTCCAGCCAATTTCCAGGTCTTCAGCCTGGTTTTCTGTTGACATTAGAGCCTACTCTGACCACTGCCTGCAGGTGATTGTTGCAACCAGTGGTTTATGCTGCTGGGCTGAGTGTTTCACTGGGGATAACTTTGCAGTCATCGATTGCATACCAGTACCCTTTCCTTACTAGGAGTAAGTCTACCAGAGGTGCATGTTGGCCACTACTGTATTTGATCTCTTGACCGTCTCATTTTCTCAACCATGTCAATTATCAAGCCATTTGCCAGACAGAAGTATACAATGGCCTTTTCCTTCTGTACTCCTGTTAACCCCACCCATGTGGACCCAGGCAGTCTCATATCCTTTTCTGTCTGCCCGGGTATGTGCATTCAAGTCACCCACTATCAACACCAATTAATGTTGTCCTGCTTTATCTAGTAGGTCCTGCAACTTCTGAATGCACTCTTTTCCTCACTATCACAACCCTGCTGCTAGGCACAGTCTGACTGCCATGAGTCTTGTCACTAATTCTGATGACATCCCTCACTGCCTTATGAAACCTCTTCTCTCACCACAATTCCCACACCATTTCTAGCCTGTCCTCCTCCTCCTGAGTAGTAGACTCTGGATCCCAAGTCAGCTGGCTTCACTACACTGCCCTTCCATCTTGTCTCTTGGATACATAGGAGGTCCAGCCTCCTCCATATCATGTCATCCACTTCCAAGCCGCATTCTGTCAGTGAACCTACATTAAAGTGTAGCAATTGCCAGACCATGTTTGGCAGGTTGATCAGTTTTATGTCTAGCTTTCACTCAGCAGAGCTATCCCAGGTAACCCAGGCTGGACAACTAGACATCAGCATTCAGCTTACTGACCCGGGCACACATTGGCCAATAGGGGCACATACACCCCTCCCACCATTAGCATGGGTCCCTGGCATAACTCAGAGTAGGCTGGGTCCTCAACCCACATCACTAATAATGCCACTTTTTGTGCTCCTCACAACAGGATTAAATCCTCAAAGATGCCCCCCATTCAATTTTTAATCATGAGGGATTATCCTGGTCCTGCTGAGCTTGGCTGCCACTACATTTGGCTTTGATGAAATCTAGGTAACTTGGAGACTAAGGCAGTGCTGAACTGCAATATTCCAAGCTATCATAGCTAGTCTGTAGAGAAGGTAACTGTCCCCCCCCCCCCCTTTACGTACCACCTCACTGTGGTGTTGTCTGTAATCACCTACAAAGACCTTGGGAAGCACAGAAGAGGAAGAGATTCAATAGCATGGATCACAATTAACATTTCTTCACATTTATGTGCTTTATCCTGTGTGCTTTATTACAAAGAATCTGCATGTTTATCATCACTGATACAGTTTACCATGCAAAATCAGATGTATTTGTTGTTGCAGATTGTGCAGGGGTAGGAAGCAAGAATGGGAGATCTGGATTCAGAGAAATTAGATCCTCTCCACCAAAGTACATCTCTCTTCACAAAACCCAATACTGGGATCTGAAAACTGAGTGAGTGTGAATGTTGTGTCCAAATACTCTACAAACCAATGGATTGTTCTTATTTGCAACCTAGCAAAGGAGAATCATAGATGCCATGAATCCCAGAATCCTGTTATATAGCTTCTGGCTAAAGTACGAGACCGACTGGAGAAACTCAGGAAAGCTTCCAGATACAAGCTTCTCCTGAGTCAGGAATGGCTTTTGCATGAAAGAATCTAAAAGGCATCTTAGAAAAACTATCTTGTGAGAAGGAATCAAGGAGGATTTTTGACAGTCAGTCTGAAAACCCAAGATGAGGAGAAGATTTGTAACCCTTATAAAGGACTTCTGACACCTGCCGAAATAAGCAAGTCAAATAAGGAACTATGCAAATCCCATGCAACCTGCAATGAACTACCTTGGGAGCTAGACACTTTGTGAACACCCGAGTCGCTGTAGATAACCTAAAGGATAAACAAAGAAAATACAGTTGTGTACAGTTAACATGTAGATGTTATAGTGTATTCACTGGTGCAGTCCTGACTTATGGGGTTTCCTGCCGTGAAAGCCCTTGACCAACCCTACTACCAGAGAAACTTTTTCCTTCCTCCAGAAACTGGTGGATGCCCAATCTGATGTCACTATGTATGAGTATAAAGGGAGTTGGCAGGCACCATGATTTCAGTACTTTCTTACCCCAACCAATTAGGAGCTCCACAGCATGTCTCTAAGGTCAGGGGTCTGAGACCCTGGATTCCAGAAGAGTTGAGGAGGAGGAAGGGGAGGGGATCACTCAGACTTAAAGGGTTAATGTCATAGCCCATCCAGTAGATCAGAGAAGGATGAGGGAGGAAAATAATACTCCAGCAGTGAATACACTCTGACATCTACATTTATGGTAAGTGTACACAACTGTACTATGTTAGTCGTGTTTCACTGTTGCAGTCCTGACTTGTGGGATAATTCCCAAATCTGAAAGAAGGAGTGGACAGAAGAGTTAGGGAGAGGCAAGGATGCCCTGCAAGATGGCAGTGGCAAATCCTGCTCTGAATTTTGAAAACATAGGAAGATGGTAATGTTTTGTGAAGTTATGCACAGAGGACCAAGTAACTACTTTCAAAATGTCCTTAGTGGCCAGCTCTTTAAGAAAACAGCAAAGGTAGCAGTAGACCTAGATGAATGTGTCATTACAGCATCAGGAGGCATCTTACCATGATGGCTGTAGAAGCAGAGATACAGTGGATCCATTTGAGGATGGTTTTCTTAGAAACTGGTTTGCCCTCAGAGGGATTTTTCAAAGCCACAAACAGTTGGTCTGACTTTCTGACACTCTTGCTTCTGTCCAAGTAGTAACGCACTTGCCTATGCACATCCAAAGAATGAAGTATGCTTGCTCCTGTGTTTTGGGGTTAGGGAAGAATGTAGGCAAGTATATGGTTTGAAGTATCCGTTTCCGCCTTGGACATAAAAGAAGACTTGGGTCCTGAGTGACACTCTGTCTGGGTGGAAGACGATGAACAGCTCCACACACATAAGGGCCTGAAGTTCAGACACCCTTCTGACTGAGGTAATGGCTAGTAGGATGGCAGTCTTCCAGGTCAAGAATTTCATCTTAACGAAAGCCACTAGTTCAAACGGTAGAAAGGTAAGTTTCTCCAGAATGAAACTGAGGTCCTAGGGATGGACCTGAGGCATTCTGGGAGGCCTAATGTGGACAGCTCCTGTAACAAACTGTTTCATTAGGGAGTATGTAAAGAGAGGAGGCTGAGAAGGCTGATAGGCAGACATAGCTTAAGCATGAATTTTAATGGAGTATGAGAGACTTTTTTTCAAAAAAGGCTGGACAAATGTGACTAGATGAAAGGAATATGAGCTAGATGAGGGTTTTGTTTCTTTTGTCTGCATCAAAAAGTGAGTCTCTTCCATTTGGCAGAGAAAGACTTCCTACTGCTAGGTCTCCTGGCCTCTTTTAAAATGTCCAGGACATGTTTGTCAAGGAGTGGCCCCTTTTATGGGATCAAGGTATCATCCATGGTGACAATCTGAGTGTCTGTAGGGTGTGGAGTATTATCTTGGCCCTGTCCTGTGTTAGTATGTCCACTCTCTGTGGCAGCTGGCATGGCTCTGTCCTGGTTAGGCTGAGTAATAAAGAGCTGCCTTGGCCAATCTGGGGCTATCAGAATTACCCTTGGGCCCTCTTCCCTTATTTTAGCAATACCCTGGGGAACACTCTATGGGGGGAAAAGCACAGAGGAAAAGGCCTGTCCAAGGGAAAGAGACAACAGCTGTCTTCCAGGCTGACTTCATTTTGTTCCTAGAGCAAAAGTTTTCCCAACAGAGCATTTTTTTTGGTGGCAAAAAGTTCCATTATTGGCACAACCCATTTCTGGCTATGCTAAGAAAGACTTCTCGAAGCAGATGTCAATCCTGAGGATCTGACGGGATCCTGCTGAAGTGATCCACTAGCTGATTACGTTCTCTCAGTAGGTACTGAACCATGAGGTGCTGCCCTAGGGAGTGTTCTGTTCTAAAAACATCCATAGCTAGGCGGCAAAGCAGGTAAGTGTAGATCAGCCCATAAGTGTGGTACTATATGTCTTTAGCAGGAAGACTCCAGGTTTCCATTTCTTTCAAAAAGCAATCAGGTCTTTTTGGACTGCCATAAGTTCTTTTCAATTTATGTGCTTATTTTTGAACTTGGAGTCCCATCTGCCTTGGGTCTGGAAGCATATGAACTTGGCTCACCAGGCTATTTCTGATCTATCTGGTGTCGAATTTGGCCTAAGGGATGAACCTGAAGGGGAGGCCCAAAGTGAGGGAAAATACTTGGGCACACCAGACAAACTTCATCCTGAGGCAAGAGTTTTATCTTTTATGTGAGATGCTGCAAATGTTGGCACCACACATTTTTGACGTACCACTGTAGCTTTCTCATGGGCAGTCTGGCCAGGGGGATCATGAGATGCAAAAGGCCATGTATCCCGAGGCCCTAAGATACTCCCTGGCTGTGAGGTGATTCCTGACCAACAGTTTCTTGAAATATAGGGTAAGGAAGGTGAATTTTCTGGATATAAAAAGGCCTTCTGAACAGCTGAGTCCAGTAAGGCTGCCAGAAACACAATCTTGTTTGTGGAGTCTGACATTTTTGTGTACTGATGGTGAACCCCACAGAGGTTAGAAGATTTGGGGTATAAAGAAGGCCTGTTCTGAGTGTTCCTAGGCTTGTTGCCTGAATGAGGCAATCATCCAAGTATGGTAAATCTGAATTTCTTTTATCTTGCAGAAAGCTACCACTGGGTCTAGGTACTTTGTGAAGACCATGGGAGCAGAAGACATACCAAAGGGCAGAGCACAGGACTGATGGTGCCTGACACGTGCTTTGAAGTGTTAAGAAGCTTCTTGTGATTCCTCTATGGGAATATGGAGATAAGCATCTTTTAGGTCCAGGCTAACCATGAAGATACTGAGGGAGATCATGGGCAGATGTTTTTGAAGAGCTAGCATCCTGAATTTCAGAACCTGTAAGAATCGGTTCAGCCTTGACAGGTCCAGAAATTACTTCCAGCTACCTTCTTTTCTGGGTGCAAGAAAGAGGCTGGAGTAAAAAGCTTTTCTTTGAATGTGCTCTAGTACACAGCCTTGAGTGCACAGTAGCTCTAGCTGGGTTAAGGCCTTGGACTTCTGGTTTGTAGGGAAGTCTGGGAAGCCTGAGTGTACCAAGGGTTCTTTGAACTTGAGTTTGTAACTCTTTAGAATGATGTTTAGTACCCATTAGTCCATGGTCATGAGAGCCCAGTTCCTGTTGGATATTCATAGTCTCCCTCGTCAGCCTGGGTGGGGGATGGGGAAGGGAGAGATGGGGGTACCATCCAAGAGTCAGGGTTGCTCCCTGCTAGGGACCTTTGAATGTGATCTGCAGGTCTTTTGTAGTCTGTCATTGCTTAGGCCATTGGTGCTGTCTTCATCTCCTTTCCATATGAATTTTACTTTGCCTAGGCTTAGAAGGGCTGGAAATGACCAGTGATTGGTAGGGTAATTTCTGCTGAAAAGAGGGGGGTGGACCTGAAGAAAGTCCTAGACTGCTTGCATGGACTTGGCCTTATCCTCCATTTTCTTATGGACAGCTTCAACCTTAGGACTAGAGAAAAAACGTTTGTCTAATGCGGCATCAAGAAGTCTGGATTTGAAATGCTCTGGAAGGGACTGTTCCCTCAGCCAGGCATGTCTTCTGATGACAGAGCCTGTGGATGCTGCCCTGCTGGAGGCTTCCAAGGCATCACAGCCACAGTAGTGTGTGTTAAGCCAACTGAGAGCAGGAGCTGCATAAATCTATGAATTGCTTTGACAGACTCTTGTTTTCAATGCCCATCAATTTTTGTTTCATCTGCTCAAGAATATTTTCCTGGTACCTGACCATATGAAACTAGCACTTCAAAGCCCTCATGATGAGGGTAAGAGAGGTGTAGACTTTCTTTACAAATCTGTCTAAGGCTCAGCGTTACTTGCCAGTAGGAAAGAGATTTTTGGTAGAGCTTGCTTTTCTCTCTTAGAGCCTGGAGTCAGAGTTTCAGAGTCTGCTATAGGGTTCTTAAACAGTTGTTTGGGGGAATTCAGAACACTGTAAAATCTGTCAGGTTTTCAAGGAGCAGGGGGCAGACAGTCTGGGTGCAAGGAAGAATCCAGGAAGACATTGTCTACCATCTCTAAAATAGGGGGTATGGCAAGGGGAATGTGCTGAGGGAAATTAAGAAATTCCCTTATCCTCTTCTTTGCTTGGGGTAGTCCTGAGCTTCCTATTTGAAAGGTTCCCTCTAGGTATGTAAAGTTTCCCCAAATTAAATTATCCTCAGGGGGAAGGTGAGGCAAGAATCTCCTCCAAGTCAGAACCTCCATAAGAAACAACGGATGCACCAACTTCAAAGGTGGGTTCTTCCTGATCAAATTCATCTAAGTCAAAAGAACCAGAAAAGTCTTCCAGAGGGGTGTCCCTTTTTCTTTTATCTGGGAAGGACTCACGGGGAAGAAGGCATCTGGAGCTAACCAAAGAGATCAAATCATCAGCCAGCCTCACAAGGTCTTGTTGGTAGGTGTGAGAATGGGAGCCGGTAGACCTCAAATGAGACAGGGCGAGAGTAGCTTTCTTATGAGTGGTCTTTGGTTTTGGTTTAGGGCCAACCTCCGCACCTGGATGAACAACCAACTGCCCTGGGCAGTAAACTGAAGAAATCTCTTGATGTGAAAAGCCATCATTGGTCTTTGAACAGTCATTGGAAGCCAGAGCCTGCATAGCAGTCCTGAACCCAACCAACAAACTGAGTCCTTCAGCTTGAAATGAATATGAAAGACCTGGAGGCATATCATACTCCGAACAGGTCTCAATAAAGGCCTGTTCCACCACCTCAGTAGCAGAAAGGGGCTGTGAACTTGCCTTACCTTCAATAACAAGGCTACTGTCAGACAGTGTCATCTGTGGCCCTAAACCTGAAGTGCTATTCCTCCTCCTGATTAGGGAGGTCTACTTCAGCTCAGTCGGTGGACAACATAGTACATGAATGGCCTGATGACTTGCTAAGATGTTTAAGCTAGAATCACAGCCCTACATTTTATAGTTCTACTATTAAAGCGAGCACAAGAGAGACAATTAGGGACACCATGGCCTGAAACCAAACAAGTCAAACACACAGAATAAAAGTGCCAGTGTGGTGTCTACTTGCTGCAGTGAAGACGGTTATTAATTTTCTCTGACATTATTCAAAAGCCGCATTAAATGTTCACCAATGGGGTAAATAGCTTTTAGGAGTCTTCCTTCTCTGGTGAGCACCAACCGATGCACTGACTGGCACTGTGCTTTAAGCTCTGATGACAAAAAAGAACTATGGTCATGGTGACGGCCAACTCTCTTTACATGCAAATGTAGTGATGTCAGACAGGGCATCTGCTGGCTCCTGGAGGAGGGAAAAAGTCTCTGGTAGTCGGGCTGTCCAAGGGATTCCATGGTAGGAAATCCCACAAATCAGAACTGCAATGGTGAAACACGATGAACATATAATGAAACCCAGACAAAGAAAATCTGAGGAAACCTCTGAAGTCTCCAACAATAGAAATATGATGACAGACATCTCGAGTTATCAAAAAAACTCAAATGAGGAATGAGGGGGAATAGACTTTGTGAAGTCAATTATTTTGAAATTTGCCACTTTCATAAACAAGTTAAGAAAGGAAAGGTTGAGAACTAGTTTCCAGGAAGCATCCTTCTTTTATACCAAAAACATTGTTTAATAGGAACTCTTCCCCATCTGTTTTAGAAGCACTGGCTGTATGTTGCCGAAATCAAGCATGTGTCTGAGGAAATGAGTTTGTCTAAGTTGGTGGAGTCTCACAGTTAGCTGGCTTCTCACTTTAATGCAAAGCAAAATTAAGTTTTGACCATTGTTTCACGAAACTAGGTTTCAAAGCCAGATCTTTTTGAAATAGTATTTGAAAAGGTGCTTGCTGTCCAAGATGATATCCGTAATATCCATTATTTTTTTAATAAATAAAGAATTCCCCTGCATGAAAAAAGCACATTACAACTACTGCAGAGAAACAGGGAAAATATATAGGAGTACTTAAGTCATTAAGAAAGAAATACCTCACAGAAAGGATTACCAGCCTCAAACAGATGCCCTATGCAGACAGTCTCAAAAAACTCCAGCTTTACTCCATCGCATATCGCCTACTCAGAGGCAATCTCTGCCTAACATACAAAGCTATGTCAAACCCAGGGCTGTTGGACATGCTCCACTTACAGAAATCCCAATCCCTCCGAGCTACATGCTCTAGGGACCTAAACCTTGTCACCACAATAAACAGAACATGCTGGAGGGATAGATTCCTGACCCAGAGACTTCCCATACTGTGGAACAAGCTACCTATCTACATCAAACAAAGCTCCTCATTAGCACTCTTCAAGAAAAATCTTGATGACTGGATGGGAGATAGAAAATTCACCCTGGGGATCACTTCTATGGCTCTGCTGGACAGGGGCACAGGAAAATAATTTTCTTGGGTGGCGAAAGCCAGGGTACCTTTTTGGCTAGGCTTATATAGGCCCTAGGGCCAATAGCCTAGTACCTATCTATGAACCTATTATTTCAACATTATGATGACATGGCAAACTTGAAAAGGTAAAGGGAATGAAAAAAGTCAAACAAAAGGCCAACACTGGTAGAGTTTTTATAGAATCTAGAACAGAAGCTGCCATTAAAAAAGGAAAAATTAGTACAGCATACAAAATATTGCATTATAACTATAAGAATCAATAAGAGAAGGTTAGAAAGGACTGGGAAGAGAGGGATTGGACAATCAATTCACAAAACCTATAGGGAGGATATATGTAAGTCTCCCAAATATACAACAAAACCTAGAATATTTAGTATTTTTGCCTGGAAATGTTTACATAGATATTTTATACCTCAAGTAGGCTCCAGAGAATTTTTCCTCAGGTAGACAGCAAACGCTGGAGGAGTGAAGGGGAAGATAGAGGTAACAGTGTGGAGAGTTGGCAGACTATAACAATTCCTTGTAGGATGCACTGTCAGAGATGCTGGGTGGGCAGATTGGTCTGATGAGGGAGATGATTTTTCTGAGCTATGATACAGAATCAGAATTGCCTACACATGGGTAAGCCCTTGCTGTGTCTAATAAGGGTGGCTGCCAAAAAAAGCAATTACTAGAAAATGGAAATCAAAATCTAAACTAACTATACTGGAAGTAGCGAATATAACAACAGAGATAAAACAAATGGAATTGAGATCTTTAGAAAAGGGTAGGAGCAAACTACATAAGAAAAAATGGGAACTGTGGGAATAATGCATACAGGGGAAGAATGAGGTTTAAAAGGTGGCAGGACTTAAATGAACTATATAATGTTTGAGTCAGAAAGACTGGCTAGATTATAAGTGATGTATAATGTTTACAACTAGGAGTTTGTCTGCATGGTTTGTGATGTAAAAAGCTTGCAACTAGGATTGTGTCAGTGTGGTTTGTTTTCATTTATATAAATGCATGGTTGCCTATGTAGTAAGTGATGGTTCAATAAAGAGGTTTTTTTTTTTTTTTTTTTTTTTTTTTTAAAAAGGGCAGGAATTGAATAATGTAATATTGTTTAGGTTATACAATATATAGCAATATATGTGAAATATATTTATGTTAATATAGTTTGATTATTTTTATATGAAGTGATAATTCAATAAAGGTGTTGGAGAAAAAAAAAAACAAAAGTCTGCCTGCCAAATCTCTCCTTGGTTGGTAGGTCATCGATATTTTTGGAAGCTACTGGTTGAAAACCCGGTGACAGCACTGTGGTTAATGCTATTGTTTAATCAGGAGCCAAAGAATACTTAACACCTTTATTGAATTATCACCTAAGACAAAGACAAACAAATTTATGTAAAAGAAAACAAACCATGTTAACCTGTTTCACAGTTACAAACATTACAAATCACATGCACACATTCATGCAATTATCAATCCAACATTACATAAATTGCTCAATTCCTGCTTTTCTTTAAACCTCATTCCTCCTCCAAAACATTATTCTGCATGTATTGTTGCCGCAGTTTCATTTATTTCTATGCAGAGTGCTCCTACCCTTTTCTAAAGATCCCACTTCCAGTTCTTTTACCTCTTTTACAATATTCACTACTTCAAGTACAATTGGTTTAGACTTTGATTTCCATTTTCTAGTAAAAAGAAGTTAAATACTTACCATATATTGTCCAGTTTCATTCTTCGTCAACCATTTAGTTTGGATCCAGTCCTCAGATCGAACTCGACTGATACTATAGCTCATGGCCAACTGAAAACTCTCGAGCTCCTCCCTACCCATAATGCACCATCTCCTAATATACCACAGATTTTGTTTGCTAAGAGAAAAACAACTATATGAATAATACTCCTAACAAAGGAACCCAGTATCTGGAGGTCCATAGCAGACACAGTGGTGTCTTAATAGCATTCTCATTCTTCCAGACGTCTATGATGACAAATGACAGGGATTGGTGGGTGGGAAGTTGAGGAAGGATGAAAATAGCACAAATGGATTATTATGGCAAGTACATATCTTCTTTATCTGATGATGTCAATTTTCATTCATTCTTCAACAACTGGGGCAGAGTCCCCAGCTATCTTATATCCCAGGTGGACACTAAGGAATGATGTTCCTGAGCACGGTTGAACCAAAGGCTGCTCTTAACCTTGAGACCAGATCGAATTTGTAATGAGTAATAAAAGTATGAGATTATCCCAAGTAGCAGCCGTGCATATGTCATCCATGGAATGGTTTGATAAAAATACTGACAAGGTCGCCATAGATCTTGCAGAGTGAGCTTTCCAAGTGTTTGGTAATGGCATGCCTGATTTTTTATAGACAAAGGCTATATAGTTCATAGTCCATCTTGCCAAAGTCACTTTTGCAACAGACTTGCCCAATTTGTCTGCAAAAGACATGAATAATTGATCAGATTTTCTAATGTGTCTTGTTCTGTACAAATAGAAACACAGCTGTCTATGAATGTCTAGCAAATGTAACATGTATTCTCCTTTGTTTTCAAATTTGGGTAAGTTAATAGATTGATTGATATGGAATTATGAAACCACCTCAGGAAGGAAGGTAGGGTTGGGTTCTTAATGTCGCCCTATCCTTACGGAAAACTATGAAAGGAGATTTAGAGGATGATGCTTGGAATTCTGAAATTCTCCATGCAGACGTAACAGCCACTAGAAATAAGGTCTTCCAGGTCAAAAATGTAAGATCGCATTTTGCATTTTGGTTCAAAGGGGGAATGGATTAAGGCTTGTTGGACAAGGTTCAAATCCCATGGAGGAGTATAATCTTTATAAGGGGTCTAAGTAGAATAGTACCTCTTAGAAAGGCCTTCAACAACTTGGAAGAAGCTACAGAAGAATTGTCAACTCCTATATGAAAGCTAGAGATGGCTGCCAATTGAACTTTAATGGTACAAAAGCTACAGCCCTTATTAAAAACTTCTGCAAAAAATTCTAATATACTTTCTGAAGGAGCCGAGAAGCGATAGACACTTTTTTGACATGCTCAACAAACAAACGTCTTCCACTTACTGCCACGAATCAAAACAGATGACCAGTTTCCTTCAAATACCACACACTTTATTAAAATAAGAGAGATAATTGTAGTACTTTCTAGCGCCTCAGCTCTTCAGCCTTTACAGGGTATAATTTCATTTTCCCATGAATCCTTTAAATACACATAACCATTCCCTAATTAAATAATTAAAACAATTATACCTCAATTACAAAAATTACAAAAAGCATTTCCAATTGCATTTTATACTGAGATCCCTGGGGGATAAAGTATTAAATTCAAAATAAAAATAGACTCCTTTCTCCAGAGCTTCCTTTTTATGTCACACACAATAAACCACTCACTGTTAATCTGTTCTAAAACTGTAGCTTGTAATCCATGTGAATTCCCATTATGAAATTTTTGAGTGTGCATAGCTATGGGGCTCTCCATTTTACCCTTCCTAATATCCCTACTATGTTCCTTTAGTCTCACAGAAAAACTTCTTTTGCTTTCCCCAATATAAAATTTATTACATGGACATTTAAGTGCATATATTGTCATCCACTTACTCTTGTAGATTTTTCTAGTGGAAGCTTTATGGCAAGAGAAAAGTATATGACGGACAAGGGATGAGAGCACTGTACCTGGCTATTAATGGAAGTGGAGAAACCCCTCTCTGTCAGTTCTAGTTTCGATATATCCAGGTGAAACATGCCCTTTGGGCAAGACAGGAGGTCTAGAATTGGATCCAGAATCCAACATGGTTAAATTAGGTGAGACCAAATGAAGGGAACCATACCTGTTGCAGCCAGTAAGGTGCAATGAGGAAGACTTTGCTCTTAAATTTGTGGCTTTCCATATGAAATTGGGAATCAATTCCATATGAAATTGGGAATCAATGGTGTTGGTGTTGGTGGATAAGCGTAGAGAAGAATGGTGGGCCAATCATGGAGCAGAGCATCCCTCGATGATTCCCCCATTGGGGGGGGGATTAGGGAAAAGCTGCTGCTGCTGCTGTTCAGAGGAGATGCAAAAAGGTCACAGCAAGGCTGGCCCCACTGATGGAATATTACCTCTGTCACTTTTTTGCTGACAGACCACTTGTGAGATAGAAGAATGGACCTGCTTAGTTTGTCTGCTATCACATTGTACTTCCAAAGAATGTGCATTGCTATCAGAAAGTGGTTGGATGAGATCACCCACTGCCACACTCCTAGGGCTTCTCGACACAAGGGATACGACCCGATTCCTCCTTACTTGTTGATGTACCAAACTACTGACATATTGTTCGTTAGGATTGCAATTGTTCCCAACGGTAGAGCATTCCGAAAAACTTGTAACACAAAGAGCACTGCTCTTATCTCCAGGACATGTATATGCAAATTCACCTCTTCAGGGGATCAAGTGCCATGGACTGTTTCACCCAGGAAGTGCCCCCCCCCACCCCCACTGGGACATGTCTGTGGTGATTATGACTTTGGACAGGGGGAGATTGAACGGATGGTCTTGTAAAAGTTGGTCTGCCCTTATCCATTACTAAAGGTACTTCTTGCATGTCTGTGTAGTCTTTATTTGAACTGACATGTTCTGATAAAGGCTTGACCACTTGTATTCAAGCATCCACTGGAGAATTCTTATATGATATATTGCCAGGGGAACAAGAATTACAGCTGCTGACTGACTCCAAGGCTTAAAAAATTAGTCGAGCTGAAATTTTGTTGTTGTGAATAATTTTTCCAACTTAGAACCTCAAAGTCTGAACTCGGTTTAGGGGAACTGAGGCTGTCGAAGATAATGTATTGAAATGTGCACCTATGAATTACAAATTCCAGTGTTTTTGATGGAAGCAGCTGAGATTTGTTGTAGTTTACTGTAATTCCCAGAAGGGAGCAAGTTTGGAGTACCTTGCTTCTTGCTATTATGAGTATATGCCTGGTCAAAGTGGTAATAAGCCAATGGTCTAACTACAGAAAAACCCAGAATCGCTGAAGTCTCAAGTAAGCTACCACCACTGTCATGCATTTGGTGAACACTCTGGGGGCTGTGGCAAGAACAAAGGGCAGAGCTCTGAACTGGTAATGACTGGCTCCTAGCTGGGAGCACAAGAACTTTCTGGTCTGCCTGTTCATTTTTATGCGATAGTAAGCATCTATCGAGCACATCCAATCATCTTTGCCTAGAAAAGGTAGTGTGGACTGAACTGTGACCATACGAAACTCTGAATGTCTAACTGATTTGTTCAGTTTGCTGAGATCCAGAACTGGTCTCCAGTCCCATTTTCTTTAGCACTAAAAATAAACAAGTTCTGGATCTTTTTTGGTCTAGTGAGACTTCTGGGATGACTCTTTTTCTAGCAGCTTTTGTATTTCTTGTGCTGCTGCTTTCCTCTGATTCAATGGTACATCAGGAAACTTCTGTGAGAATGGAGGTGGAAGGAAGAAGGGAATTGTATAACCTCTGGAAAAAATTCTCTGTACCAAAGTGTCTTTTGTGATCTCTAGCCAGGCTCTCTGGTGCAGAGATAAGTGACCCCTGATTGCCTCCAGCGGGGGACAATCGGGCCTCCTTTCAGGACCGTTGGTAGGGTCGGTCAGAGAGGATCCTCTAAACCCTTGATTTTGTGGATCATCTCTGCTGCATGGGCAGCATCTTCCATTAACGCACCCCCTGCTTATGGCGGAACCATCTCCACATGGATCTTTATTTTTTAATTTTATTTACATTTGATTACCGTTTTTCAGCGGAGACCTAGGGAGAAAAGCTCCAGAGCAGTAACACGGTTAAACATTAAAGCCATTAAATACAAAATGTGAGGGAGAACCATATAAAAAGCAAAAGGTTGTAGTGGTTACAAACGATGCATCATTAACAATCAGCATTAATAAACAAAACATCATTACATCAGAAAATTCAGAACAAAACAGTATTAAACAATTTTTACATTATTTACATATATATATATATATATATATATATATATACACATATATACATATATATATATATATATATATATATATATATATATATATATATGCATATAAAAAAACTAAGTGAAAAAGAAGAATTGAATGATCTAAAGAAAGCTGGAAGTGTCATTGCCTAGGAGGACATGAGGCTATGTAAGGGAAAGAAGAGAGTCAGTAGAGGAGGGTAAGAACAGGTTAGTCTAGGGGAGAAC
Source organism: Protopterus annectens (assembly GCF_019279795.1). Lineage (NCBI taxonomy): Eukaryota > Metazoa > Chordata > Ceratodontiformes > Protopteridae > Protopterus > Protopterus annectens. The sequence goes on along the minus strand of NC_056725.1, from coordinate 1,093,120,351 downwards.
AGGAGTATATCCAATGACTTGAGAAGTATTGTTTTAGGGCCTGTTTGAAGTTATGAGTATTAGTAATGGATAAAATATGTCGAGGAAGATAATTCCAGTATTTAGCAATTCTGTGACAATATAAGGAGTCTCCTTGTGAGTTATAAGTTTTGATAACTTTAAGCAACATTTTATCAGCTGACCTAACAGACTTAAGGTTCGTATAGGGTTGAACAAGATCAGAAAGAGCTGGGCAGTTATCAGGTTTATACATGACGGTATAGGCGATTAATAGTTGATTTAATGCAAGTAAGTTTGGGAGTTCTAACCAGTTCAGGTAGTGGAGGGCAATACAATGTTGTGAATTTTGAGGCTGGTTAGAGGCAAATCTGGCTATCTTGTTACAGCAAGATTCAAGGTTGTTCATTTCTATTTTGCGAAAGTTGGTGAATATTTGAGAAGAGTCAAGTAGTGAAGATAAGAGGTAGGTTCTTGCTGTTGCAAGTATAGCATGGTTGGTAAGACAGGATCTGGCCCTCTAGAGAGTAGCAAGTTTTACATGGACTTTTTTTAATTGTTAATGCTACGTTTGTCAAATTTCAATGCACTGTCGATAGTGACACCAAGATGTTTTGTTTGTTGGACAGGTTCTATTTTAGTGCCATTGGAAGAAAAGACAGAGAGAAGTGGTTGATTATTTAGTATGGAGGTATCTGAAGACCATAAGCTTAGATTTATTGGGATTTAGTATAAGTTGATGAACTTCAGAGATGGGAAGTTGGGGGGAGAGGTTCTTTTCCCATAAGGTGGCCTGTTTTCGATTAGAGAGGTAGCTATGGAACCAGCTTAGGGCTTCAGGGCAGAAACTGTAGAAGGCCAGTTTATTTAGAAGGATTTTATGAGATACAGTGTCAAAGGCTTTGACATGACAAGGAAGGTGGCAGAGACAAGTTGGTTGTTTTACTATCTTTAAGCAATTCAGATCCTGTATCCCAGTTCAAAAAATCATTTCCTTCATTACACGTATTTGCTTACCCAATATGTCTTGCAGAGTACTCTGTAGTGAATTTTTAAAATCTGCCAATTTATTACACTCCCAAAACATATGTTCACATTTAATGCTTTCTTCTGCATCACACCTTAAACATTTGCCATCTACCTGAAGAAAAATTCTTTGGGGTCTGCTTGGTGAATAAAAGTCCCTATGCAAACACTCCCAAGCAAAAATCCTAAATCTTTCAGACTTTGTTGCATATTTGGAATCCATACATATGTCGTCCCATTGTTTCATTGTGAATTGCTTATTCAATCTCTCTTCTTAATCTTCTCTTTCTCTGATTGATTCCCATAGTTATCATGCAATATTATATACCCTACTAATTATGCCTTTGTAACAGCAACTTCTGTTCTAGATTCAACCAAAAACTCTAGCAGAGTAGAGTCTTTCACTTAGGATTCCCCTATCCCTTTTTTTTGCCTATATGAGTCGCTGATAGGGAAGGCAGTCCCTAGTTTGCATTCCAAATGTCTTCTTGGCCTCTTCCAATTCTATGACCTTTCCCTCTCTAGTTATTTGCTCTTTGTGGAAAGGATTTATGTGGGGCAACAAATATGACTCCTCTGTCAGAGAATCTTACCTTTCTGCTCACTCTTGACAAGCTTCTCCTTCACCTTGGGTCTAAACAGGAAGGACATGTGGAAGGGGGCAATGGTGAATGATGCCTTGAAGTATTCCTCAAAATCTCAGTCTGAGGCAGGCATAAACACTTTGTGATGCCTGTCCCAGTTACCCTGACTATCCCATCTGCATCATTATCTAACAGCCACAAGGAAAGAGGTAATATTAAGCACTGCCAACACTTGTGACTTGATTTACCTGCAATGTCAGAGGGTCAGTGGTGTTCTCAGCTATTCAAGTGCTTGACTAAATTTTGCCAAAAATGATTCATGTTCGTCAGGTAATAAAGGTCTCTTATGGTAAATCCTCCTGATGCATTATTTTCAAATCCCTATCAAGTGGGTGAACCTCTTGGATCTCAGTGCTCCATTGTGATTGTTGATGCAAACACCACAGAATCTGCAAATGGTCAGTTACTCCAGCAGGGTCAATCTTTGTGAAGCAAGATGATCTGACTTCCTCAGAAGGCTCAACCACATTGAGTTCTCTTCGCGCCCACTTCACGACAAGAATCATCATACAGTCTGGGGGAACCGCCAACATTGTAGGTGCAGTAGTCAGAAAGCCCTCCATCACAATTTCATGTGTGAGAGAAGTCTATGGACCAAAATCTCCTCTGCCTCATTCATTCCAATATTTCCCTGGATTTGGGGTCAACCTGATTGGGATTTGGAGATCCTTCTCCCTCATTGGGGTCTGAATCTATTATGACCGATTCAGTTGGAGAGTCTATGAGCTTTTTTTTGCTTGTCTTCATACTACGCACGTGTGGAAGGCAACAGTGCCCCAACCCCCAATGGCTAGCATCTCCTAAGACCTTTCAGAAAACATTCTCTTTGGCATACATAATGTATAGTCAAGACATCAAACTACTGGCTGTCTTTAGGGAAGGGCAAAGCCAGTGGTGCATCTGCGCTGACTTTCTGGACAATTTCTCCAATATTCAAATGCCAACATCAGGCCTATCATTGCTAATGAAACTGCAACAAACCTGATGTCAAAAGCAATGCAGGTGAGGTTCCTGCATTGAGAGACTGCCAAACCAGAGCTCACAGTCACCTTTGAAAATTGTACTGCCACTGATAAATAAAATTCTACAGACTCTGATATGGAAAATAGTGTCAATGGGATTTGTGTCTATACTAACCTGCTGGCACCTAAATTCAATCTTGGGATAACGGGGGATGAAAGTGTCAAAATTAAGGGCATCAGCTCAGAAAGAATGCAACCCTGTCAATGCTGACACAGAATGCACCGCACTGGGATAGCAGTCTGCTCCAATAGTCTGCTACAACCTGCGAGAGATGCACTTACATAGCCAAACTGGAAGCCAAGCTCTCTCCAGCCAAGACTGTGGTAGACAATCAAGAGGAGAATGTTAACACCCACACAACACCTCAAACAACACATAGTCCTTCAAAACCCACACCACCAAAACCCCACACACATCAACACAAAACCCCATATGCGGAGGCTCTTAACATTAACCTGCCCAAGCAACAAGGACCTCCAAAGCTGAAACACAAACACCACCCTCAAACACAACCAAAGCATCACATAGCTCACAGCACCAGTGTGCCACCCAACAGCAGCCCCTTAGGCAAGACACCGTACCCAACACTTTAATCATAGGTGACTCTATAGTCAGGTACACTGATGTCCGACTCACCAGGCTGAACAAGGAGAAATTACAGTTACTTGCCTGTTGGTTGCCAGGATCCACCACATAATGCATGCACTCAAGTCACTCCACAACAGGTACAAATATGACTCTGTCAATGTCCATGTTGGAGTGAATGACTTGAGACATACCTCCCTGGACTACATGAAGAGAGACATGGAAGAGCTCTCGGATTATGTAGCCCAGGCAGGTATGACCCTAGCCCTGAGTAGCATCCTGCCATCACCCAGAATGATACCACAGTATAAGGACAAAATGATTCACTTCAATAATTGGCCAAGCTTCTGGTGTCATTTAAAGGGGATCCAGTATCTATCTGCCTGGGACAACATGATTAACAAACAACGATGCTTTGCAAGAGATGGTTTGCACCTGTCACCCCTGGGATTCAGGTTACTGGCTCTTGCCATCACTATAGTGCCTTTTTTAGGCAAGGTTCAAAGGACAAATCTACCACCATAACGGGTACAAGCAAGAAAATCTGAAGGTAAAGCTACTCAATGCTATAAGTCTAAACCTCAAGATGCACTCTCTCGAGGCTCTCCTAAAAATGGAGAACATAGATATCTGTGCAATAACTGTGACCTGGTTCAAAGCTCCAGTGAGCACCTCTGCAATACCAGGCTACAACTCACACCACACTTTTTGGCCACCAAACCAGGACCAAAACTCTAAAGGTGGAGGAGTGTCCATAGTCACCAAGGATATTCACACCTTCAGGCTGGTTGCCCAACACAATGCATCTGAAATTCTCCAGGTACAACTAACACTAGGAAAGACTGCAATACAAATTTTTGCTTGCTACAGCTCCCCCACCATGCCCCAAGATCCTCACTACACCTTTTTAAACATACTGGAAAATATTAAGATACAACCAAACACCCTAACACTGGGTGATTTCAACTACCCTGCCAATAACTGGGAAAAATACTCCTGTACCAACACCTCTGCTCAATGGTTCTTGGAATTCATACATTCCAATGCCCTACAGCAACTAATTCATAGCCCCACCAGGGGTACCAATATTCTAAACCTGGTCATTACCAACATGGGAGATCAATGCTCCACACCAGTGGTCACCCTCTCGGTCAGATCAGACCATAAGCTAGTCACCTTTGATACATCTGCATCCCAACCCCATCCCCCTTTAAGGAACCCTCCATAAAAAACTTCTCCAAAGCCAACTTCATGCTTCTCAAGTCAGAAGTAACAAACTTCATGACACCCATGCAGATGGGAACTGGAAGTTCAACTGCTGAATCCTACACTAAGGTGTTGTACGAGCACATTTCACTTGTGCATGGACCGAGCTATCCCAAATAGAACCAAGACGCTGTCCTCAAAAAAAAAAAAGGAAGCCAATCTGGTGGTCCCCCTGCCATAAAAATAACCCAGGATTCAAAAAATTCCCTCACCAGCCTCAGCAGAAAACTGAGATCCCTCAAAGTCTTCCAAAGCTAGTTACAAAAAACAAAATTGCCAAAGATTCCAAAGACGACCACAATGCATTCTATAGCTATGTCAAGAATCTAAATGGCAATACTCAGATCTGCTCTGAGCTACAGCAGAATGGCACTAGATATACTGATCCCAAGGATATTGCCAATATCCTGGCAGATGGATTCAGTGCCAACTTCACCCCCCTCTCAACCCCAAAAGGGCCCATCTCAATACCGAAAAAATGCCAAATTCCGGTAATCATGGCCACTCAGGTAAAAACAGCACTCTCCAAAGCCAAGAATATAGCATCCATGCGACCAGACAACATCCCGGGCCGTGTACTGCATGAACTACAAAATTAACTGGTACCTCACCTGTGTGTCATGTTTACTCATTGCCTCAGCTCAGGTTTCATGTCCACAGAGTGGCACACAGATACAGTCATCCCACTCCACAAGGGGGGATCCACTTTGGATCCCGGGAACTACTGTCCCATCAGTCTGACGAGCCTGATCTGCAAGGCTATGGAACGTATTATCATGGAACTTATAAACAAAGACATTGGCAACCTTCAAACACTGGACCCAACCCAGTTTGGGTTTGTGAAGGGCCGATCTTGCCTCCTGAGCCTGATCGACTTCTTTGAATCAGTCTCCAGAGCCGTGGACGAGGATAAGGTGGTGGTTCACACAGCCTACTTGGACCTCGCCAAGGCTTTCAACACTTTCCCCCACTCTGGGATCATAGATAAACTTACTAAGCTGGGCAGTAATCCCTACGTCACTCGATGGGTTGCAAAATGGCTTACTGACAGAACACACACTATAAAAGTAGCAGAAGCCAAATCCATCTCCAGACAAGTGACAAGTGGTGTACCGCAGGGTTCTGTCCTGGGACCACTCTTGTTTGGCATCTACTTCTCTGAAGTACAGGCAAACACTAAGGGACTCTGGCGTACAAAATTTCCAGATGACTGCAAGCTGGGAGCCATTATTGAATCCCCAAATGATGTGGATATACTACAAAAGGGCCTTACTGAAACAGATGCCTGGTGCCAGAGCCATGGGCTCAAGTTAAATGCCAAAAAATGTATAGTTGTCCCCTTTGGGAAAAAACAAGTACCTGTGAACTACCACATAGGTGGTAGTACACTAAACACCGAAAGTGTGATAAGAGACCTAGGGATACAGGTGGACAGTGGTCTCACCTTTGATAGCCACAAGTTAGAAAATCATTCTAGGTGGCACACCTCATCACTAAGAGCTATTCATCCAGAAAAAAGGAGGTCACTGTCCCTCTGTACTTATCCCTCATTAGACCCATTATAGAATACAATGCCCAGTTTGGTACTTCACAAGACATCTGCAACAACTAGAAAGGCCGCAGAAATACCTCACAAAAAGAATCACAGGCCTAAAGCAGATGCCTTATGCTGATGGTCTAAAGAAACTCCAGCTATACTCTGCTGCACATCGCCTACTCAGAGGCGATGTCTGCCTAACATACAAGGCCATGTCAAACCCAGAGTTGTTGGACATGCTACACTTAAAGAAATCCCAGTCCCTTAGAGCGACATGCTCCAGGGATCTTAACCTTGTTATCACGATGAATAGAACATGCTGGAGGGATAGGTTCCTGACCAGGAGACTCCCCATACTCTGAAATAGGCTGCCTATACATGTCAGGCAGAGCACCTCAATGGCCCTCCTCAAGAGGAACCTTAACAACTGGATGGGGATCACATCAGTAGCCTTGCTAGACAGGGGTCCAGGAAAGTAAATATTTGTGGGAAGTAATAGCCAGGGAGTAGTTATGGCTAGGCGTGTATAGGTCCTAGGGCCGATAGCATATTACCTACATATGAATACACCTAGAGCCAAAACTACACCAGGGAAAAGAACTTTCAGATGTTGGTGCAACTGGACCTTCCCTGACACAGTGGAAAAGGAAGGGGAACAAGAGGATCAAAATTAACTTGTGTTATGATAAAAGTCTACATCATGCATTTCCAGTTAATTTGCATTGAAGGGCTCTGCAGAGACCTTCAAGACTTAGATGGAAATACAGAGGAAGGACAAGATTTTAAGACCCTAGGATGTGCCTTCTCCAAGGAAAAGCTTCCCATTCTCTTCCTTGAAGAAGAATGCTGAACTAGGAGAACCTTTAGCTGAGTAAGCCCCAGGGGGAAAAGGTTGGGAAGGACCTTGTGTCATCTTGACTGCTTGGGATTCCACCCAAGTCTGAAGAGGAGGTTGGTTCAACTTGGCTTGGTGCTTTTCCAGTCAAGGTTTTTTTTTAAGGGAAGAAATTCTGCTCTCCAGAGTTGAGCCTGTATTTATCCTTTCGCTCCATCTTTCCTTATCCTCTTCAGGGCATCTGGATTCTTTTGAAAGCAGTAATCTTTTGAGAACGAGTTTATTTCTCCTCTTCAGGATGGTCAGGTAGCCGAAGGACTTGCAAATATCATGGGGTTCCTTAAGAAGCTCTGGCCCTAGGTAATTCATGCTAAGCTTAAGTATGTTCCTGAGCAGAATTTTAAGGCCATATCAGCCACTTTTTCAAAATCTAGAAGCCTTGTACATGACTGAAATCACCAAAATCTACAAGTCTACTTAAGTAAGAGACCACCACACACCAGCACTCAGGCTTAACTATTCCAAATAAATAAGGAGTCACAAAAGGTAAACACCACTCAAATACTTAAACCTACGACAGTCTAAATCCACAAGCAGTTATGAAAATCTGGCAGCTAGGCCTGAGTGCCTAACAATGAGTAGGGAAATTAATAAACTTTAAATAAACTATCGGCAGTAATGCAATAGCTAAGTGCTATAAAGAAAAATGGTAGAAAAATTCTGGCAGAAACAATGTTTAAATTTTAAAGGTAGTAAGTAATTCAGCTTATTTGTGTCACCAGAATGAGTCAAGATTGCCTCTGATTCCAGAATTGTGAAATGAGACCTGGAGTGCTGATGTAGGATTGGTGCGTTACGCAAGTCAGGGGAGGAGCTTCAGCTAAAGGACATAGTCTGGCGGTCAGATTCTTCATCTAGCAGCAATTTCAACACATTGCAGTGGACTAACTGGATAATCTAAGATATACAGACCTTTACTGACTTTAACTCGTCGATAATTCTTGCATGTGAATTAATGTTTAAAGCTTTAGCAAGGTCAAGCTAAGCACTATGCACTGCTAGACCTTTATCAAGTGGTGCTGGTACAACAGCAGCAGCATCAACATAAAAGGACAATTTTTGTACACAGACACAAACACACACAGACACAGACACACACACACACACACAATTATCAGCATTATGAACACAGCCATTCTCTGCCCTAATGCCATCCCAAAATACAATTGTTCTTGCCAATTAAACATCAGGTTTCCACAGTTACATTTTGTTTAGATTTTGAAAAAAGAATAGTAGTTTTGTGTCCTACTATCCTTGTTGCATGATTACTCTACATGGTTTAGTGATCATCAGAAGAGAATACCATGGCTATAGCCCACCTTAATACTGGTTTTACATATATGCTTTCTCTACTGATCAGTCATAAATATCATTCCCTGGAGGTTTTGTCAAAAAATGTGATGGCCATGAATTATAACCCCACGGTATGACCACAATCACACTTTAAGGGTCTGGATTTCTCAGTCATAGAATGTAGAAACTTTTTCATCTCCTAGCCTGAACTGTATGGAAAGTACAACAGACAACAAAGAACTGGGGGGAGAGAGAGCTCACACACACTAACAATGCAAAAGATATTAATTTGTTCTAACCAGTGCAACAAGGGTTCTAGGTGTGGTAATTATAATGGCAAACTTCAAAGGAACTTAGTCAAAGTTAGGAAAATTTCTTTACTGAGAAGGTGGTGGGTACATGGAACAGTCTAGTAAAGTGACTACCAACAAAAAAAGCACTGAAGTAGCAAACAAGAATAAGTTGAGAAAGTGGTGGGGAGTTTGGAAAAGCAGCTACTTAGGGGGTAGCTATACAAATTAAGCAGCTCATCTTTATCTAGTGGCTTAAATATATGCTTTACTTGCTTTTCAAGCTGTATGTTAAAGTGACTAATAAATTATCAATAAAGTCTCATCATCTCATATTTTTCACTACTCAAATGTTAACACCATCAGTTATTATGTACGACATACCTTCGACTTAACTCAGCATGGTTTATGTATTTTGGTAAAGAATTTTGAGTAAAATGATCTTAAAGAATAAGACCGGAAAAAAAAAAAAAACATATGGCTATCTTATTTCATACTTGTGTCCGTCTTCCTACTGCAGCAAAGCATAGAATAGATGTATGCGTAGTGCGCATGTCTGCAATCTTTTGTGCAATACTTACCTTGTACACGTGTCCCAAACACAATTTTTTGAAAGAAAACAGCACATTGCCCCAGTGCAACCATGAACTTAAGACAAGCTGCTATGTGTGAATGACAAAAACTGAAAGACAGAAATGAAATATACCACTCTTTGCCTCAACTATGCTATTCAAACTCAAATCACCAATAATAATAATGCAGTTTAACTGACGTGCTGACAGCTAAAACAGACTTTCTGATTTGTTTTTTTAACAAATTCAAGAAAATTAAGGAAATTACAGCCCAAGTTTATGGAACTGTCAGTGCTTCAACAGTGATCCACTGGATAAAGTATGTATTAATGGAGCAATTAACCATATACATTCAAAGAAACAATGAAATGCATAAGTTTCAGTTAGCTACAGCATTTAAGTTATGCTTTACAGAAAAAAGAAGCACACTTGTTCTGGCAAAAAGTTGAATTAAATGCATTCATTTGTTTGATGTGCAACTGGAAAACAGAACCAACAATAATGTTGTCTGTGCCAATAAATTAAACAAGAAGCAAATACTAAGCTATTTTTTAATTGCTTCTGCTGTGAAATTTATGGTTATTCAAAGGTGAGTAATGTGATAGACTGGTGCTAATCAATTACTTTAAAAGTAAATACATCCTATAAATGTAATTACTATATGTGATTGATTATAGGATGCATACTTTTGGGTCTCCTCTGTACATCATCAAGCATTTCCAATAGAGAAGTTGCATGCTTTAGGAATACTCGTTAAACTAGTGACATCACAGCAGAATAAAATACTACACTGACAGTAGCACTTTTGCACTCAATACACAAATTCCAATATATTTAATGTACAACAGACCTAAGATTCAAAGCTAATAACTATGGCAACAAAATGAGAGTATATCTTTCAAAATACATAAATTTATCAGCACTTAAGATGCTCCTCTTCAACCCAGGTCTTATGGCTGACAGTTCACAGGTAAACATATGACCTACTCAGAAAAAGTAATACATGTACTCCCCATATCAGCTAATCTGTGAGCATGCCTTCTACAGAGGGTAACTGATGGAAAAAAAATCTCCAACAATAAACTGTTAAACTTCCAGGGAGACCAAAGGCAGAGGCCTAGATACATGGCTCAAAAGGCCAAGTTCTGAAGCATCAAACTTGAATCTTGCAATCACAGTAAAAATGATAATGTCAGGTAAATGTGTGAATGGTGACAGCCACACATTTCACCATAATATGTTTGCAATACCAGTTGTTTTTGAAACAAATGCTTATGCCTCTACTGGTGTGTACTTTGACAGCAGTATTTTAAAATGGGTGGTCTGTCACTGATGGTACAACACAATACAGTTGCAATCTGCTTAGAGTCTTGCTTATCATCAAGCCCCTGGGTCACTGAAACAAAGCAACTTATTGACTGCCGAGTCTTCGAAATTCATGCACTCTTTTCAAGTAAAACCTGAGCTGCAGTGAATGTCACCTGGAAAAGATTCAGCCTATGCAAACAGAGAGACAGCGAGACAAATGAACTAGTTTAAGGACAATTCTGATGGACTGGTGACACTTTTAAGAGAAACCATAGGCTGGCGTAAGAGATACTGGATCCCTGCAAAAGGCCAAACACGGGTTTCTGCAAATATTAAGCTGAAGTGCAGACATCATATAAGCAGAGACTATAGCTACTAAGAATGTTATCTTATGAAGGACAAACTTCAGAAATGCTTAGCCAGCTGATTTGACAATGGAAAGTTCAAGCCCATCAATCATTCAAGTCCTAAGGAGGGAAAACATTCTTCATAAGCACTGAAAATACAGAATCCCATAACAGGCGCTGATTAAGCAACTGGTGATGGATCAAAATGTCTTTTGCAAGGCTCTGATGTGCAGTGAAAGCAGAAGCACCACCATGAATGATGAATAACTGAGATAAAAATCAAACAAGACATTAAAGGAAGGTCAGGCAGCAAGGGGAACCTTCTTTGCCAAGATAAAGAATCTCTTCCATTTAGCACTGTCAGCCTGATGAAGTCACTTCAATAAACTTCTGAAAAACTCTAGCTAGCCTGTCCTGTGGAGACAAAATATCTATGCAAGATGTCAGACTGAGTCGGAAATAGCTTTCACCCCAAACAAATTCCTTGACTTATACTGAGGCTTCTTGTAATATCAAGGACCTGAGAGATGAAAACAACATTCTTCTTAGCCCCCACAGCATGACGAAGATGACCCTTAGTCCTTCTCCTCTGCATCCTGTGATGAGGCAATAAGTAGAAAAAACAATGGAAAATAAAGTAGCCCTCACTCCCACTAGACAGAATGCATCTAACATTAATCTCTCTTTTTCCCCTGCTAAACAGGAAAGAAAAGGGTCATGTCTTCCAAAGTGTCAAACAGGTGGTCAGCCTAGGAGTCTGAATCTCAAATGGGTGGTCAGCCTAGGAGTCTGAATCCTGGGTGGTCAGCCTAGGAGTCTGAATCCTCGGATCCAGAAGAAGACTGGAACTGTAGTTCAGTGACTGCCCATCAAGTTTTGCTGGGATCTAGACAGCTGTCAAGGTATTGCATCAACCGAAGGCTAATATCCAGCCCTGCAATGCCTCTGCACATAGGGTACAATCATAAGCTACCCAATCTGTTTATATATAACATGGTCTGGTGGTTGATGTAAGCAGAGGAGCTCTGGTCTCAACTCTCCTTACATAGTTTGTAGACCAAGGAACAATGTTTAAAGCTCCAACTGTTTTATGCAGAGTCCCTTGCCAAGAAGTGACAGTTTACCTGAACCACACAAGAACAGTCAAAATAAGACCCAAATCTATAAATAAAGCATTCATGCTATATAATCTGCAGTGGTTCTGGTGTAGGAAATAATGACCTACAGTGATAATAGCAGGAAATGCCCACTGATGTTAAGCATGATGGCAAACATCTGACACCAAAAGAAGTTCTGTGTGGGCACGATAGCCTTGAATATACCGACATTTCACAGTCCACTGCATCACTGACTAAAAATGCAGAATGGTCTAAGCCTGAAGACTCCACCAAGGCCTCACTCAGGCTGCCAGGGCTACAACTTCCAGAACATTTTTTATGAACAGAATGACAAACACTGAAGGATGCCCAATTCAGTCTTGCTAGTCTTCCAAACTGAGTTTTGAGATGATTTGCCCCCAATTTATGGAACTTACCAGGGCCTGCCTGCAACTACAGCAGTTCCCAAGTCAAGAATGCTATCCAACACTTACTCAAAGATGCCACCAATACCTAGTCATGTAGATGAAGAAGCATATGAAGAGCCTTCTCCTGCAAGGCTCCTGCTACCTTAACTACTAACTTAGTAAACTCTCCAGGCACAGAAATCTGGAACACTGGAATATGGATGGCCACCTTGAGAGCCAACTCCAAGGCAACTTTTAGCATAAAGAAGTGACCAGTTCTAAAAGCCACCATACCTCTTTAGAAGCCCAGGTAAGGAACTCTGCAACAAAGAAATTCTTTAGGACAAAGTAATTGCCACTAAAAGTTTTCCAAGACAGTAACTTCAAGGTGGCAGAGTCTGCAAATTCATAAGGAGCAAGAGTCAATATTTCAAAAATGAAAGGGAGAAAAGCAGGAGTTTCTTTTGGAGCCTCAGATGCAGTACTCTCTTGAAAAACTGCTTTACACATTGTTATTAATTGGGGTTATTAAAGTAGGCAAGCTGACATGGCTAAAAGTTGTACTTTGATGTGTAGGAGAACTCCAAACAGAATTATGTGGCAAGATGCTTTGTTGAAACAAAATGCCTCCTCTCAAGATGACTGTCATTCTGTCTAAACCAAAGTGAAAATTTTGTCACTATGCAATGTAGGATTTCTTAAAATGTGTTTTTCTAGCTCCCTTAATAATGCTCAAGACCTCAGGTAGGAAGAATTCACAATATGGAACTAAAGTTCTCTTTTCCTGGTTGCAAGGTGTTCCAAGAAAGAGCCTGTAGCCACTTCTCAACTCTAGTAACAATGAAAATCAATGCTGTCTTACCCACAAGCGTGCCATTAAGAATCATATTGGTCCACTAATGCACTGCCTTTTGTAGCAGTTTGGAAATTTTGGGTAAAAGGAAGGAAAATAAAGGCAACCTTCGTTCCAATGAATGCATAAATTAGCCACTGCTACAGCTCTCATACATGGGTAACGGGAAAAATTCTGGTATTTGATGATCTGCGGGATACAAACAAGTTTATATTGGGTCTATATTAAAAGACTGAAAAATTAAAACTGAGAACGCCTAAAGAGCGGAGAAACGGAACATTGAACTTGCTATTATGGGGGGCTGTGCCCCCCCCCCCCCGCTAAATATATATTCCAACTCAGAGATCAAACTACAGTGAGGAAAGAGCAAATATTCCAATCTTCAGTGTTCCGTAATCTGACAAACAGCACTTCGAGGTTCCGTTTTTTTCGCTCTTTAGGTATTTGCAGTTCTGCTCTTTCAGTCTTGTAATATAGACCTGTTTATATTTAGTCTCCCACAATAAAGTGAGGTCATGGAAATACTGAGAGATCACATTTAACTCATGGGGGACTGTTTGTATATTTGCTCTGACCTGCCACAGCCCTCTGCAATGACCATGTGCAACAGGTCTGTAGGTAAGGTTCTGCTTTAATGACAGACCCAAAGCTATCATGGCTAGCCTGCACAAATAGTAAGAGTGCATGCCCTCCTCCTTGTTTATGTATCACACCACATTATTATTGCACGTTATCATCCTGAGGACTCTGGGTATCAGTATTTGAAGGCCTGAAAGACAAATATTGACTAGTATCAGTTTTGCTACATGCCCAACATTGCTTCTGTTGCTATAAGTGCTCTGAGTTTTCAATAAGCCGACATATGCTCCCCAAGCCAACATGAGGAATTTTGAGGTTATAGCCTGGTCTGCCTAAGGCTCTACAAATGGATACACATTGACATGCATCACCTAAACTGCTCACTGTCTTGAACTCTCTCTGCATGCTGCAGATGACTGGAATTACTCTTTTCAAAGAACGGAGGTGTAGTTACCACAGATTATCACATATCACTGGAGTTCTCATATCCAGCCTGGTCAAAGGGCCTACAAGGAAGATGTCAGAATTACCCCCAACACATTCAAAATGGATTTTGCTGTCACACATGCTTGGCTGTCAGCCTACAAGAAGAAACTGAACACTACAATATTTTCTTGCACATGACAGAGTCTGTGAGCCTTGGCATCCTGGATGTCAAACAGGAAGCATTTTGCTTGGGAAGGGATGAAATTCAACTTCAGAAAATTCTGACAGCCACAGTTTGGTGACATAAACCAAACTATACTTTAATGTGCCGTTCAACTTTTCCTGGGGCTATGTGTAGATGTGGATGCTCTTGACGCTGATGGGGCAAAAAGCAGTGGTAAGTATATTGTGAATATCATAGGAGCAATGGACAGCCACCAGCCCAAAGGTTATGTTAGTTTAATGGCAATGCTCTACTCTGCCACAGATAACAAGCACTTTCCCATGCTCCCCTGAACTTGGGGATATTTACAAAATCATCCAGGTCTATGGTGGCCATGAGACAGCCTGCTAAGACAGCATGAAGTGCAATCAATCTGAATTTTTTTAGCTTAAATGGGTTCCTAGTGCTGATATTTTCAGGATATCAAGAAAAGGCTGGAATAGAAATGCCCTCCTTGTTCCAATAGAGACACTATTTCTAAAGCTGCCAAGGGCAGCATCTCACTTAAAATGCGTCCTACTACAGCCATCTGGTCTAATGAGAAGGAAGGAATTTCCCTGAAAAGTAGAAGGTATCTGAATTTAATCCTATACCCTGTCCTTATGAGCTCCCACATGGGGGCTTTGTAAGCACCTCAAACCACTGGTTTTGAAAAGGGGCAACCTTCCTTCCAAATGTTGAGGATGAGGAAGGGAGGTGATATAATCAGAACTAAAAGGCAGGCGCTTGATTGGTTGGGGGACCACTGCCCCCTGCCTGACTGTTTACATTGGTCTCTGTCACTTCTCTAGTGACTCAAATGCCATTTTTGCTTGGGCTATTCAGAGCAACAGTTTCAATAAAAGGCCACAGTATAATGGGTAAATTCCTGTTGAATTTTGGTATCGGGGAATGGAAAAGCTGTTTTACTGTCTGAATGGATTCTCCCTTTTCCTCCAGTTTCTTAAACACTCTCTGTGAGGATGAAATAATAACTCTTGTCCAGGAGTGCATTTAAGAGCTACCCTTCAAAGTGTTCATACAAGGGAAGAATCCATAGTGTAGCATGCTGTCTGATAACATGCGTAACATGGCTGCCCTGGCATTGGTACCTTTGGTATTGTAGTTATGTTTAATAGTATACTTACTAAACATTAGGGTGGTCTGCAAACATTTTGAAAGGTACTTTATCTGAACCTCCTCCACATATATCCTCAATCTGCATTATAAATTTGTCTTAGGACTATTGTTATGCTGGTTTGATAGTTATCAGTTCTATTATCTGAAGCAGGAAATGTATGGACTTTCTTGCCTACTCCAGCCAGCAGCTTTATCACTGATTAGTACATTGTCAGTTGGTACCACCTTATACCACTGGCTGCATCTAGTGAGATCACTGCATTATCAGCCACTGGATTCTTGGACAAGTGTTTGGATTCCTCTTTTGCCCAACAAAAACAGTCTGGCCTCTTCGGCAAGGATGGCTTAAAGTTGGGCTATAATGAGACACTCAAAAGTGTCCTCAAACACCTGTATTACTGGAATAACCACAGTCAGTTTAAGTTTCTCAATACCCAACAGATGAAGATTACATCTGTGCGAGCTATTAAGTTTTTTGCCCACGCCCCCAATCAATATTAAGTTTTCAAGCGTAGAATCTGGCAACTCCACATACAACATTTAATACCACAAAAACCTAGCAAGACTGAGATACCCCTATCCTACTGTCTGCCGCTGATGTAGCAGCAGCAAATGGAAACACCACTATAAGAGATGCTAGGGAATGGCAAATCTGGTCTTCTTGGGGGGTAATGCTCTAAACTCTAGAGGCAAGCAGGGTCACAAATGCTGCATGTACTTCACCTTCAGATGCTTCAGCTGCTAACTTATTGTCAACTTTTTAGGGGAAAAGAACCCCCAATCATGAATTCAGTTATGGTCCAGGGATGCCAAGTAACTGGGCCCTTATACACATCTCTTTCAGAGTACTCCAGATAATGGCAAGTCCCAATCACCAAGCAGTATTACTTTACCATTACACACTGCTAAGCTGAATATTGTAGAAGCATGGAGAAGAGGAAGTAGGTGGTATTATATACCACTGACCTTTTCTTATTCATAAATGTGCATTATCAGAATTAGTATATTTAAGTAGCAGGGTGATACAAGCCCTCTGTATGGGGGGTGCAGGGTGGTTCCCATCCTGTAAACACACTACCTCCGCAAGAGTTATGAAGTTCTAGACAACGTGTGCTCATTCGATGAGCAGCTCTTTTAGTGTGCGTGTTTACCTCCATTGATTCAGTCATCATGGATTATCACCCAAGTGGTCTTTCATTAGGTGGGTGCAGTCAAGCTTTGGCTCTCAACTAATTCTCTTCTAACCTTTTGCACATACTTTCTAAACATAATTCTACTTTTGAATAATGCTAAAAGCATTTTTAGCTCTAAGGAAACACTCAAAGTATAACACCTCTGTTGTTGGGTCTTTTTACTTAATGTATAATGCTTACACTCCGATACTTTATGGCCCCGCAAAATGTATACTAAGATGAAAGATGTTCTGTGTTATCTGGTGATCACAAGCACTCCCCACTGCTATCCTTTCTGGGGAACATTTCTTGTTTTGGAAAGACATCCAACCCAAGTTCCAATCCAAAGAGAATAATAATATTACAGTGAACTCTACAGAGTAGAAAAATTATCCCAAATCGGGGGACTTACCACAGATCTGGAGGTCAGAACTAGAGAAAAGGTGAGGTGAGGACAAACAGATACTGAAAGGTTAACTTCTATTAGCTCATGTAGCAAAATTAAAGATACTGTGTGCAACATTCCCCTTATGACACGAGTCACACTTATTTTCACAGTGCATCTTTAGCTGGATTTGCATGGAGGCCATCGGAAGTATTTGCAGGTTTGTAAAATGGATAGATACCAGCCTGCAGTGCAATTATCACAAGCTATGAATCATACTGTAGTAGTGATCTTTAGGATGAATTATGAGTGGCCTGGATGAAAAGGCCACAGCAGTTAATACTTTGTTTCTTTTGAAGACCCTCAAACAGATATTAGAAAGCCTGTTGAAAGATTGGAGAGCCAGAGTAACTAACAAATTCACCATCAAAGGAGAACTCCCCAAGACATGCAGTCGAGTGAGACATGTTCCCAAGCCTACTGTTTATTGTTCAGTATCGGTACAATCAAAATTATAGCAAGCTGAATGAAAACTCACTGTAGCAGTTCCAGATACCTGTTGATTTCAGTTTTAGGGCACTCTGTCAACACTTCCTGTGCTAGTCAGCTACCGATAAACAGAACCTGGATAGGCCAAATAGAGACAGAGACAGCAAGAACAAGGGGGTGAGGGACCTGAGCCCTAATGTGGTATAGAATACTTACTTGCCAACTTTGCCCAAATCTTGTTGTTTTCAGGATGTAGAGACCGCATTCTGCCTCAAAGCTAGTGATCCTTCTTATCCTAAGTCATTAAGACATTTTTAACAGGAAAGAGACACAGAAAAGGTTAAGTTATTGTAGACATCAGTCTGACAGTCTATTTAAAAAGGGTCAGCTGGAAAGCAGCTAAAGAAAGAAATGGTCCCATTATCCCAGTCAGTGGTAGAAACAAAGACATATTTATCCTCAGAGTCCAATTCCTACAGCAAAGAGGAGATGGGAGACCATTTCCTACTCTTAACAGAGAAATGAACTGTGAATTGTCAAGTATGTAATAGACAAGTTTTGAGGGCTGGCAGGAGTTTTGCATCAGGAAAGGTGAAACCTGGAGGTAAGCACAAGGTCTGGGAGAGACATTAGCTTATAATCCCAAAATGATATGACTACAAGGACAGCTTATACTATACGACAACCAACCATAGCATAGCTACTGTGTGGCTTACCTTTTTCAACAACTTTATTGAATTATCACTTAAGGCATAGGAAAACGTACATTTATATAAAAGAAAACCAGCCATATTAATATGTTCCTAGTTAAAAACATACATCATGTGATTTGTTTTGTATAACTATCAACAATCCATAAATTGCTCAATACCTGCCTTTCATTAAATCTCACTCCTCCAAAACATTATAATGCATGTATTGTTCCCACAATTTCTTCCTACCCTTTTCTAAAGATTCCATTTCTAGTTCTTTTATCTCTGCTACAACATTCAATACTTCTAATACTGTTGGTTTTGACTTTGATTTCCTTTTTCTATTAATTTCTTTTTGACAGTCACCAGAACTAAACTTAGCATGGCCTTACTATGTCTAGGCAATTCAGATCCTATATCCTAGCTCAAAAAAAAAATCATTTCCTGCATTACACCCATTTGCTCACCAAATACTTTTAATATTTCTAACAGAGTAATCTGTAAGGATTTTTTGAAGTCTGCCAACTCATTACACTCCCAAAACATATGTTCCCAGTTACCTCTTTCTGCTCAATCACACCTCCAACATTTGCCATGTACCCAAGGAAAACTTTTTTGGAGTCTGCTTGGGGTATAAAAATACTTATGCAAACACCTCCATGCAAAAAAACTTAAATCTTCGAGACTTTGTTGCATACTTGAGAGCCATACATATATCCTCCTATTGTTTCCTCGTGAATTGCTTATCCATTCTCTTCCCAATTGTTTCTAACTTCCTCTGCTTGATTCCTACAGTAATTATTCATTATTTAATATGCCTTACTAATTATCCCTCTTTTAACAGCAGCTACTGTTCTAAATTCAACTAAAAACTCTACCAGATCAAGTCTTTCACTTAAGTTTCCCCTATCCCTTTCTCTTTGCATACACTCTGATACTAATCCCTATTACGGAAGGCAGTCTCTAAGCCTGCACTTCAAATGCCTTCTTGGCCTCTGCCAATTCTATTACCTTTCTCGTGCTTTCTAGTTATTTGCTCCCAATACCTTGGTTTCTTTGTCAGTTTTCACCAGTAAGTTCCCATCCCCTTCATCTCTATTTTCTGCACCCCCAATTACAGTCACTCCTATTCGCAAAATCTTTCTCCATTCTCATGTTGGCTTCGTTCTTAGAATACTTTCTGCTGCTTTATGAATATAATATTCTGTACGGCGATTATTCTCCTTAAGGATCTGCATCCATAATCCTGCTCTTTTTATTTCTTGAATTTCCCCCATGTTTTATCATCATTCATTTCTATTTGGAATTATAGCATTCTGCTGTGTAGGTCTAAAATATCTATTCAAATAAGGCAATCTTAAACCACCTTGCTCTGTTGGAATGATTAAACCTATCCCATTTCACCCTTGCCCCTTCCCCCTCCCACATCAATCCTTTCAACTCTGCATTAATTATTGCCCTACAACTTCTGCTCTGGTTGATAAAACTATGTATAAAAAAACTAAAATATTTTCACTGCTTTTACCTTGCTATCCATATTCTTAAACATGAGCTTCCAGTTTCTCAGTTTTTAAATTGTCTTTTGTTTAGTCTCTTCCCACATATCCTTAGCTTCCATAGCAGCATCATTTTACCCCATATATCTAATCACGTCATTTTATCGTGTCCCCATAAATATAGCTATTGCTAAAGCAATTGTGTGAGTACACATTTTTTATAGCTATAGCCTTTGTTTCATCTTCACTCATTTTATATCCCAAAATAACTTGAAACTGTCTCAAAATACCCCTCAACACTGATATGCTGATATGTCCTGTTCTGTTTTTATCAGGTGCAAAATAATATCTTCGGCAAATAAAGCTAACTTTTCTTGAATATCATAATAATTATGTTCTTGAATTTTGAGTCCCTTATTGTATTTTCCAGTGGCTCTAAATATCAAACAACAAAGGGGAAAAAGAAACCCCTGCCTGGTTCCTCTGTTCAGATAGAACTCATCAGGGAGGAACTCTCTCACTTTAATTTCTGCCTCTGATCCCTCATACATCCTCCTAATTAATGCCTCTGATCCCTCATACATCCTCCTAATTAATCTTATTATTATATCATATCAAGGAATGCAAATGCTTCCATTCCCCTATTGATAAAAACCCATCTTACTCTGTCAAATGCTATCTCTTTATCAAGATTCACCAACAGTAGCAGTATTTTCTTACATTCTGCCTCCCTCTGGATCCTCATCATTCTATTAATGTTGTCAAATGTTTTCCTCCCCTCCACAAAACCCACTGATGCATATCGATCAATTTTGGCAACACCTCTGTAATTCGTTCAGCTATTATAAACATAAATACTGTGTAATCCAGGTTTAAAACTGAACTGGAGCTATATGAAGTTTGGTCTGATGAGTACTTACAGCCTTTAGATATTACAGTCACCACAGCTTTCTTCCAGGATGATGGCAATTCCCCTTTTAAAATACTGTTAAACAAAACCTTCCAGATCTTTACCACTTTCCTCCCGACTACCTTCCAAACTTCTATGGTAATACCATCTATTCCTAGAAATATTCCTTTAGATTGATTGTAAGTCACAGTTTTTATCGGAATTCCTCCTATCTTAACTGCTGAAGCCCATCTTCTTCTAATCTTGCCATAGTTAAGTATTCCATAAACATTTTCATTTGTGCTTTTTCTTGAGTTCCACATTTCTGTGCTTTATACAAATTTTCATAAAATTTCTGAATGATCTTTAACACCACTACAGATCTCTGCTTATTTTTCTTGTTATAGGCTCCCTACGGTTGGCAACAACTCTTTCTACTTTTTGTTGCCTAAGTCATTGTGCTAAATGTTTTTGTTGCTTAACAGCAATCTTTCTGAATTTATGCATATTATCCAGCTACTCCCTATTTTTTTCTTTAGCACTTTGCAGTTGCACCTCTTCTTGTTCGATGAAACTCCGCTTACTCTGCAATACTTTAACATTTGCCAGCCCCTCTAAATAATTCCTGTGACTTTTTAATCATATCTCTTTTACTTCTACCCTATGTATAAACTCCACTTTCATTTTATCCCACTCACTAAGTGCTAATGCTTTTCTGTGTTGTTTTGAGGTGATATTAAAGTGATTTCAACTACCAAACGTTTTGAGAGGTTCTTCAAGTAGCCTTCATACTTTATTTTATTGGTGGATTTCTCGTGGTGTGGGCTGTTTCTCCTTTTTATACATTTTTAGTAGCATGACATGAAATAGTCATTGGATATGTCAAAGCTTTCAATTAAATATTCAAGTTCTTGTGAAACAGAATTTCAGTCTAGTCCAGTTACTGTACCTTAGGGAATAATGTGTAAATTTTCTTAGAGTTCCTAGTACTGAATTCATGTCTTCCATACCAAATGTTTTCATTAACTTCTTCAGAAATCTACCCTCTTCTGTTAAAGTTTCCTTTCTAGGTTCCCCAGCCACATCTTCACTGTTACAAAATAAAGTTCCAGACTCTGGCACTATTATGTCCACTATTAATAATACAAAAAATGTTAGATTAAGCCAAGTGCCTTAATCCAAATGCCCACTATTATTTCTCCCCAAATTTTCTTAAGCTCCATAACAGCAGTTTTATTTGGAATATAAATACTAAATACATGCCAGCATAATCCTCCTCCCTTGCCAGTAGCCCCATACTACTACACATCTTCCCTTCTTTATTATCTTTTTTCCTCCTCTATCACTATTGGAATTCCTCTAGCCATTAGTACAAGTAATTCCCGTTTCCCTTGTCCCTCAGTCTGCTGAATTTCCATCCTGAAATCTTTTCTTTATCAAACTCACATGCTCACTTATTTCTAAATGTCTCCTATCGCACTATTTGCACTCTGCATTTCTTAATATAATATAATTCAGTACTCTTACCTTTTTGTCTATACCTGTCAGGCTATTCATATTCCAAAATAATATGAATAGTGTAACCATTATAAGTTAGTATTCCTACCTCTTCTGTATGACAGCTTTTTTAAATATCCATTTCCAGCTTTTGTGTTACATGCATCCACTCTTTGGCAGATTGAGCTTTTATACTTCTGTTTCTTGTCATCTCCATATGAATCTATGTCACATTTTACAAAACTTTTGGTTTTAATGAAAATCCTCAAAACAAAAAACAAAAACAATCCCCAGAACATACTGATTTAAAACAAACACAGAAAACTATGTGCATCTTCAAATACTGAAGTTTAACCCTCCTGAAAAGAACAATTGCCCTAAATCAACAGCTGCATCCACTGGCATTAGCCAACCTAAAATTAACGTTGTCCATACTAAAGGGCATGCTACAACCTATACTCCTACAACATTATCTGCTGTCTTTGTCTTACCTTTATTCCCTATCAGATGTGAACAGATTATATGCTTTCAGAATGCATTAAGTTTTAGCATCAAAAAAGTGCACCCACTTTTATTGCCTGCCTCTGTAGTTAGCTTGTCTCCATGGAAACATAAAATGTACAGCTGCCCTCAGCTGAAGGCTTCTCAATTTGCACTAAACATTTGTTTGCAAAAGGAAAACTTATTACATTCCGTGTTCTATCATTTTTTTAAAAAAGCCTACTTGCTTACACAAAAAATGTTAGATTAAGCCAAGTGCCTTAATCCAAATATCCACATATGCAAAAATAAAAGAAAACATATCAACTCTACATATTATAATCCGCACACTTTTACTCCCCAATCCCCACCCCAACAACCCAAGATTACAGCTTAACACAGACATGCTTTTGTCTACCCTTTCTTCTCTTTTTGCATTGTAATCCCTACATTTCTTAAAACTAAAATGAAAAAAGAACAATGTGTTTGTTTACTTTAGTATCTTTATCACATACAGCAATCACTGAAAATGCTTTACTAAATGACAAGCAATTTATATCATGAAAGGTTTTATACAAATACTGTTAAACAATGTTTATTTTCGGTTACTTTTTTCCTTTCCTTTCTTTCAGAGTCATTCCAAACATTAAATGACAAAGTGAGGTATATGCTTTTCAGACTCCCACAAGTTTAGCAAAAGTCCAAGTATTCTCAGACACTTTTTCTTGTAAAGCCATATGTCACAAATGTAATTATAATCTCACATTTAGTCACTAATTTCAGTGCTGCTGGTCTTCTTCCTGTTCATCAACATCGTCCAGCCCTACACTCTGGTTCAAGTCCTAGGTGCTCACAATTCTTCTAGTCAACTCTTGTGCTTTTCTCTCTCTCTCTCTCTCTCTCTCATTTTACTTCAAAACATTGGAAAAGATTTCACTGGCAAAGTCTCTCTTTAAGCCTTTTTATAAGAATGAAAAGCAGAATCCCCTTCTGATGATGACTCACTTTTTGTTGGACCAACATTTCTATTTGCTCCTCAGCCTGTTTTGCATAAAAATATACATTGATCCTTCTGAAGACAGCTGGATACAGCAGCTTTAAATCTTACACCTGTCTCTTGAAATTCCTTTATTGCTGGGATAAAGTTACTTCTCTTCTGCCTGGTGTACAGTGAATAACCATTTTTCACAAACACTCTACTGTCTACAAATTTTAATACTTTGCCCTTCTGCCATGGTTTTGTCAGAAACAAGTCTTTCTGCTGATATGAGTGCGCCAATACTAATACAGGTCTTGGCTGCTTTCTCATTGACAGGCTTAGAGCATATACACAATGTGCCCTTTAAATTAAAAAATCCTGCTTTGGAATACCAGTCCAATTGCTTATTTGTGCTTTCATAAAAAAATACAGTCTGCTCCTTCCAGTTTCTCTGGTACAGCAAAAATTCTCAGGCTTCCCCTGCATGCTCTGTCCTCTAACTCTAGCATTTTTTCAAACAGCACTTCTTAAGCAGTCTCATACTCAGCCAGTCTTTTCTTCATTTCAAACAACGAGTTTTCACAGTTTTATCAGTTCATCGGAAAAGCTATTTAAAGCTTCTTAGATTTTTCCAGCCTTCTGTTATGAGTTGAGATACTCCTTCAAAGTTTCATCTAATTTAATCATCTATGAGGACATTTGATTTTTTTTCCCTCTAGATTACTGCAAACCATCGCTTGTACCAAAGCTGGAGCTTGAACTGCTTTTTACTGAACAGCTGCAGTATTCTCACTGGTCAGTGTTTTCTCTTCACCTTTTCTAGGTGATTTACTTTCCGGTTCTCTAAGTTTATTCTTTGCTGGCATTCAGGCAGTGAACTTGATAGCTAGTAACTGGATTTACTAAAACTATCAAGATTACCGGCCCTTATCTCTCAGTTCCTTTTTTCAAGCTACAAGAGTTGAAATTAAACTGATGATCAGTGTGCATCTTGGACGTCCACATGAATTACCCTTTTGAGCTGAACTACAGCAGGATGTCTCAAGAAAGTCTTTTCTACCTTGTATGTTTTAACTTGTATAACTTGACAAAGGGGCGAGTCTAAGGAACAGATTTTCAGTCTTTAATGTAGGACAAAGTCTGTGCTTTCACACATGAAGGCCACTCTTTTAAGAGCTTACTGGGCAGGGCATGCTTAAACACAGAAAATATGAGGGCACCCTGGAACGCGTTAGTTCTCAAGAAAACTCTGCCTTTATGGAACACCAGATACAGATTCTTTCAGGAAAGTAATTGCAACTCTGAAATCAATCAAGCTGACATAACAGCATCTAGAAAAATTGTTTTCCAAGAGAAGAACTTCAAATCAACTGATGCTAATGCAAAAGGGTGTTGAGTTAATGCCTGTAGTGTAATAGCAGTAAACAGGGATGTTATGTATCTCTGATAGGTGGTCGCAGGAGAAATGTTCCTTTCAAAAACACTTTACAGAGTCTTAAGGAAGCTATTGAATTCTCGTTTTGCCATATGTGGAAATTTGAGATTGTGGCTATTTGCAATGCGACAGTGAAATAACTAGAGCCACTGTGGAAACGTTTAGGCAAGAATTCTAATATGGAAGGAATGTAAGAAGAAAAGGGGATGCAAACCGTTTGACACAGCCCAAATGGAAAATTTCTTCCATTTGTTATGGTAGATCTTCTAAGTGGATTGTTTTTGAGAGGTTGATATGATCTATACAACTGAAGTTGGGAGCTTAGCATTTCTGGCTAAGACTAGAACTGGAGGAACCAAGCAGTTAATTTCAAGGATCTCTGGATCAGAGGAGGCAATCCAGATGGGTGTGTTAAAAGGATTGGATACTGATCAAACCACCATCACTAGTAGAAGCCACAGGAAGGGAACGCGTGTTTGTTGGGGCCAGAAGGGAGCAATGAGGATCACTGTGGCCTTGCACATTCTTGGTTTCTGGATGAATTTGTCCATTAAGAGTAATGGAGAAAAGGCATACAGGAGACCTGAGGGCCATCTGTAGACCAGAGTATCCCTCTGTGCCTATCCCTGTGGAGGGGATAAGGGCAAAGTAATTATTGCATTTGTTGTTTTGGTAGGATGTGAAGAGATCGCAGCAAGGTTGGCTACAGCAATGGAAAATCAAGGTCATCACTGTTGAATCGAGGGACCACTTGTAAGGTATTAAGATAGTTCTACTCAATTTGTCCAGTACATTTGAAGTCCCTGGTATATGCGTTTCTATTAGGAAATGAAGAAAGAACATTGCTCACTGCCAAAATTTCATGGCCTCTTGACAGAGAGAATAGGGCATAGGGACATGTTCATCCCTGTTTATTGACGTACCAGACTACCAACATGTTGTCTGACTATACACAAATCACACCCTTGGGGAGGACATCGTAAAATGCCTGCAATGCTAGGAGGACTGCTCTCATCTTCAAGATATTGATGTGAAGATTGACCGCCATGTGTGACTAAGTACCTTGAACCATCCTCCCTTGAAATGCACCCCCTATACTAGAAGGGAAGTGCCACAGGTGTTTCCATTTGGAATGGCGCCCTCCTATCACTTTAGAAGATTTTGTCTACCAGTAGACATGTTATCTGCACAATCAAGTGATGCAAAATTTCAAACCACATGATGACCCCCAGAGAATTAACAACAGGAATAAACAACAAATCACAAGAAAGCAAAAAAAAAACCTGTCCTGAAACACGGCTGTATGTCGGCAAACAAAAGTGGAACCACTTGTGTAAAATCCAAGTGTTTTATTCATAAAATATGTAAGTGCTTTCACTAGTAACACTACGTCATCAGACCATAATAAAACAATGAAATCAGTTAAGTATAAATATATACAATATCATTAATTATAATTTGAACTGACCTATCACATAAAATGCATTCACGGTCTTACAGCAATAATCATTACAGCCTAAGCACCTTCTTAAAAGGAACATACATAACTAAACTTTTAAGATTTTAGCGCCATAGATTCCATGCTTTCAATGGCGGTTTTAAAGTAATATACTCCTTCAAACCAGACCCTCTTACTGGCCCTCAGCTTTAAAATCCAACAAAACTCAGACCTTTCTGTAACATTAATGAATTTTCATATATGCAGTGTTTGAGCTTTTTTTTTGACCTTTGCACCACTAGAGTCCATTGAAGTACTCCTGTAAAACCAGGCTAGTGGAACTATTAGAATTGCAGAAGCTATTAGACCTGTAGTCTTATTGGAGGAGAAGGGTGCTGGAATATTTGTAAGGTGTAGGACGTGCACTCTGGAGCTAGGAAGTCAGGTGATCTGAAGAAATTAATCCAGGTGGCATCCTATAAATTCTATCTGTTGTGTCGGGGTAAGATGATTTTTGGACAGATTGATTGTGATCCCTAGATTTAACATTAAATGAAGTAGAAGGTCCAGATGATTCAATAACAGATCTTTGGAGGTAGTGGTTAGAAGCAAATCATCAAGATATGCGAAAACTTGGATACTTAATGGTGAGGATGCTCTGCCACTATCTTGGTAAACACCCTGTGCTGCAGTGAGACTGAAAGGCAGGACACTGAATTCATGACTGGCCACAGCCAGAAATGGAGGAGTTTCTCTATGACAGTATGCATCCTGGAGATCTATGGAGCACATCTAATTGCCCTTAGTAGACGCAAAATGGACTCAGTTGTGACCATCTGGAACTTTGTGTGCTTTACAAATTGGTTTAAATGACTCTGGTCCAAAATGGTCTGAGGTCCCCTGTTTTCTTGGGTACTAAAAAATCTATTTAGGCTCTGGACTCTTAACTGCTCTTGGGGACTGGATGGATGACTCGCTCTTGGCAGCTTACAAACTTATGCTGCTGTGAGTTCCGCCTGACTTGGGGGAACACTGGGAACTTTCTTTATTTTTACTGGGTGAAGGGAAAAGGGAATTGAACAGCCTCTGGAAATTATGTTTAGTAAACAAGAATATGTTGTTATATTTTGCCAGGCTTCTGGCTGCAGGGATAAGTGTCCTCATACTGCCTCCAGAGTGCAGCAGCCAGGCCGACCTTTAGGAACGCTGATAAGGCTTCTTGGTGAAGGGACCACAAAAGCCATGGTTGTGTGGTCTGCCACCATCCCTAGGGCAATATCCATTGTAGTTACCTCCTCTTCCTCTGCCAAAAAGTCTATCCCCAGGGCTGTCAGGATAAGTACTTTGTGACTTGGGGAATGACAATGTGGGGTGGAGAAACACATTCCCACTGCAGAGTGTGTTTTATTATCTTGCTGACTCCTAGTTAGTGTCTTTTATCTTGGGTCCAGAGTGGAGCCATCAATGGGGGCACTGACAAAGGAAGTCAAAGCCTTGCGCAAAAGCACAAAGACCTATCCAGGCAGGTCAATGCATGATGATGCCAGTGCCTGCCACCCTAGCCACGCTATCAGCTGCACTCTATGTTGGTAGTACATTGAAGGGCTGAAGGGTAGACAGCTGTGAGTCCACAGCCTTCTAAACATCAGCAGGCAGGTTACAAAGACACACTCGTAGAGCTCTTTGGTCAGGTCTCTCTGAAATCTATTAACAGAGCACTGAATTATTTGGTCCAAGTGCAAAGGTTACTGAAGCATATGTCCATTTCCTAAACTGGTCCATAACCCTACACTCCCTGTTAGGAGGGGTGGACCAAGGAACTTTCCTCTGATAGTTCCTTTTTAGTGGCTGCTGCTACCACCACAGCATGTGCTAGTAGACCTTTGCTCCAAGGTTTCCTTTCTTTTGGTGCTGTCAATACCTTGTCAGGTTTTTTAGGCTTGGTTCCACACACATCAGTGTCCTTCCATGTCCGTTGAGCCACGAGGTCAATGAGGGAGTCAATGTGTGATTTTGTTGAGCTGGAACCAAAGGCTTCTAAGACACAGACTCATCTGGTGAGGGGTTCTAGGTGAACCATCCCCCTCTCTGCTTCATCAATTCAAGAATCTCACCAAAGATGACATCTTCTGAGGGAGATCTAGGAATCCCTCACCTTCATCCAAGTCTGCGTCTTCAATGAAAAACTCTGGAGATGAGTCTGTGTGCTTCTGGTTGCATGTCTGTTTCTTATGAACCGGCTCTGGTGGAAGATCAGAAGATTCTGAATCAGACTGGGAGTTAAGCATGCAGCCTCAGAAGCCAATGGTACCAACTGTCCCTGTCCAACACACTGATGGAAGAAGCAGCAGAATCCTGCAAGGCTTTGGATGGAACTGAGCTAGATGGAAGTACTTTTTCCCTCAACATCAATACGATCTATTCAAAAACCTAAGTTGTCATTGGCTCTGTAGGCTTCAACCTACCTGCAAACAGAACTGATACCTCTGAGCCAATGGGACTTGACTCCAAAGCTGATCTCAGATACCAGCTATCAAGTGCCGAGGCTCAAAAATGGAGGGACGTTTCCGACAACTTTGGTGTCAACCCATCCCCCCTCAAATCAGCACCGAAGCTTCAGCTCCTAGTCTCTTCCAGATCCAAACATACTGAAGTCAAAAGAGAAGGGATACTCTGTCTGAGTTGAAGTAACTCAGACTGTTAGATTGGACAAAGGAGCACCAGGAAGGTCAAATCTAAGGTAGTTGGGGTGTGAAGGGCGGATAAGGACAGGCGAAAGAAGGGGAGTGGTAGCTGGGCTGACCCGGTATGTTCCTAGGGGACAACAGAGAGAGAGCCCTAAGCTGGATTTGCATTGCAAGGAACTTCTGCATCATCCTGTCAACTTCTCTTATCTGGTTAGGCTTCTGGCTGACTTGGTAGAAGAAGACACTGAAAGTGGTATGAAATACCTCCTCTCCTAGAGTATCAGGGAGTGTAACCTCAGACTCTCCAGATCCAGAGAGAAACAGGACTGAGAAGGCAAGGGACAGACCTAAGAAACTCTGTTACAATCATCAAGGATTTTTCGGATCTGGCCCAGACATAACCGTTGGATCCATGGAACACTTCCTTGACTTCTCAGTGTCCTCTTTGTCTAACTCGGGTTTGTCTTTATCATTCTCCTTTTCTTTTACTGCCCCCCCAATCCTTTTCTTTTTGCTTGTCTTTGGGTCTGCTCTTATCTTGTTTACTGGCTAGAGAAGCACCAGAAATTGAAGACCCCGTCTATGGAGGGAGGAAGCCCTTAATTATCATATTTTTCCGAGTTTTAAGTGTCCTGTAACTAAAGGAGGCCTAAGCCTGACATTGGGTATCAAGGTGGGCAACACCCAAACAATCCGCATACATGGCATTGGGATCTTGTGGACAGAGTTTGTGTCCACAGTCAGAACGCTCTTTAAATCCCTGGTTATCTGACATTCTTACTTTAGAGTTTATGACTAACTAGACAGGCAAAAATTCACTATTAACAAATAGTATCAAAAGCACACTCTACCCTAGGCAGTGCTATAAATTTTACTAAAAAACACACTATATGTACTCAGTCTACAATATTGAAAAACACACACCAAAATATAAAAACTACAGAAACAACTGACACCCATCAACTTAACAATTCTAACTGCCTAGGTTTATCAACAAATTAATCCTATCAAAAGTACACACTAAAACACACCAAGTCAAACTATACTGGAGAGAGAAATCTCTCAATAGGTAAGGATGGGAGAAAAAGGGAAACATCACTCAAAAAGTATCATTGCGACGAGCCCTCATATAATAAGTCTGAAGTCTTCAGGTGTCAAATGAGATATGAGGTAGGGGAGGAGAGACAGCCCATTTGGCATAGCTACGGGGGGGGGGGGTGTTAGCAAAAAGGGCGGTCTGACCCGGGTGGAATTTTTTTTACCTCACTTGCTGAGGACTGTCACATTTACTTTTTAATTAAAAAAAAAAAAAAAAAATATATATATATATATATATATATATATATATATATATACCGTGTTTGTTATTACGGCATTCTTTAATAATGGCCTGGTTCCACACACCTGTCGTCTCACGTCTGTGCAAGCATTGTCGTACAGACATCTTGTTCTTCCTTTCTGCCAGCATGCAGTTTTAAATACAAGCTGATACTCTCCTCCCGATTTGTGAGCAACGTCAGGCACACTTCCCACCGTTGCCTCTGCTCCTTTCTATGGGGCTTTGTAGTGGCTAAAGATTCTGTGGGATAGAGATAAGGAGACAATTCTATTCTACTGATGGATGTTTTACAGTTCATTAAACTGAGTTTTATGGCAGCTAAATACTACTTGTGATATAGCTGTGTTAGGAGTAATGAGTCTTAGTATCTGAGGTCTGACTAAGGGTATGGTGCATAGAGGCTGGCTCTTCAAATTTTAGAGAACATTTCTGTCTGAAGGCTGGCTATTTAATACGCTGATCCCAACAGGCTTACGAGAAAGATGTGTTCTTGTCTTACTAACGTGTTGATGTTTCACTGTAGTTTCATTTCATACAGCATTCTGAATTGCTTATGAATGTTTTTCATAAAAATTGTGGTTTTCTGGCAAATTACTGGCAAGTCATTAAGGAATGAAGTTATAAAATAATGACAGACCTTTGACCTACAGCAGAGAATTCATGCTAATGCAAAACCTGTTATTCTATCAACTTTCTAAGCTTGTAAAAGCAATATTTAAAAATCATCCCTATTTTTGGGCCTTTATCCCACTGTTATTTATGGTTTCATCCAGATTTCTTGCTCTAAGAGGTTGAGAGATATGAGTGGATTGTAATGACAGAAGTCTGAGTAGATTTTTATGATGGAAATGTTCTGAATTGTTTTGTCATTATTGGTGCATACATTTTGTTTCATTGCTTACTAGAAAAATGTTCAAAACAATAAATTTAAAACACGCTCTAACAAGTGTGCTGTATTTATTTATTCACATTTGTTGACCAGGAAAGTCCAACTGGGACAGGAGCCTGTTTTCAGCAGAGGTCCGGGGGAAAAAACTCCACAAACACATTATGATTATACAGTATTTTAAAAGAATTTACAGAAATTATAGTACAGTACAATATAACAAAATGAGAAACAGACTAATAAATTGTGGGAAGTTACAATATCAGAGAGGAAAAACAGTAATTTACAGGACACACACTTTTTTTGTAAATATTGAAATAGATTGAAAGTTAAGAAAGGAAAAGATAACTAGAGGGGTAGTGTTAGTTTGAAAGAATTAATAAAGGGAAAGAAAAATCACTAGTGAAGTAGTTTTAAAGGGGTTTGGGGTTAGAATGATAGTTAAGGTTAGTGAGATTTATAGTAAGAACAGAGTTGTTTAAAATAGCTTGTAGATTAAAGAGAGTTTCCTGCTGGTTTTGATGGGTAAAGATTGGGGTAAGCTAGAGGAAGGCTCAAGGAGAGTAGGATGTTTATCTATTTGGATAGATGCAGGGGCAGATTTTAGCATTTAGTAGGTAGTTCTTTAGGGTGGGTTTAAATTTGTTGAAGCAGCTAATGATGTTTATGCTGGCTGGAAGTGAGTTCCATAGTTTAGCAAGACTGTATGAGTAAAGGCACTGTCTGGCTCTTTTGTTTGGTACATATACAGTTATGAATTGTTTATTTTCAGACCGAAGAGTTCTGGTAGGGCTATAAGGTATTAAAATGTTCTTAAGG
Source organism: Protopterus annectens (assembly GCF_019279795.1). Taxonomy (NCBI): domain Eukaryota; kingdom Metazoa; phylum Chordata; order Ceratodontiformes; family Protopteridae; genus Protopterus; species Protopterus annectens. The sequence continues at coordinate 1,093,088,181 of NC_056725.1, read as the reverse complement.
GCAGGGCAGTTGTTTGGATTGTAGACAGTTTTATGTGCTATAGACAGTTGAATAAGGTTAAGGTGACGGGGAACTTGCAGCCAGTTTAATTCATTTAAGGCTTGGCAGTGATGTGAGTAGTATGAGCTGCCTGTGGCAAATTTTCGATTTTACAGCAGCAAGTCTGTATTATACAAGGAATATAATTTAATACAATCAGGAAGGCGAATCAAAGAACACATGCATGTTTGTATGGCACTAAACATGTGCGCAAGGAGCCTATGATTTGAAAACAGCCCAGAGGTAAACTTTATCCTCCACTGACCAGATGTATTTTCTTTGAATGTGGGTTCCAATGCTGTTTCAATGAATGTGAGCTTCAAATGCAGAGAAGTTTTAATGCTAAGTTTGTTTATATTGTGAAACTGTATTGCTGTGTTTGTCTATTAGTGTTTGCGCTATAAAATTAAAAAAAAAATGTTTTAATTAAATCCAAATAATCATTGTAGAAGTAAAGCAGAAAACGGTATGCACATTACAGTGTTTATGGTAAATGGGGAGAAACAGCCAAGTAATGGGACACTGGAATGGCTGCAGGGGGGAGGGCTGTTTATGGGGGGTCCCATTTGACCATAATTTTGTGAGGGGGGGGGTTGGCAAACTCACAGACAGCCCCGGGTGGCACAAACTCTGGCTGCGCCATTGCCCATAAGCAAGACATACCCTTCCTCCTTGCTTGTGCAGTCAAGCTCCCAAAGCAGCTTATCAAACTCAGGTAGTATGGCATGCAATTAGGCCTGTATTACTCTCCACCATCAATGCAGGCCGAACAGAAAGTTTATGCATCCAACAAAATCATACCCATCAGTAATTCACTCAAATTTGAACTGTTACATGTCTATTAAAAATGTTATTTTCTTCTATCACAGATTCTTTTAGATTTTTCAACAGTTAGCCTTTTTGCAATCAGGTTTTGATTATTATTTATTATAAATTATTTTGTCTAATTCTGTTTGCATTTTGTAAAATGTATAATTCCATATATTTTGTAAATATTTTTGCCATGTGGCCTAGGACATGGTTGAAAAAAAAAGTGTCCACTGACCAATTAATTTACCAACTGAACAAATGCTAAAATAAAATAATCTGCAATTATTAAATGAATGTCTGCAGTCAAATTAATTTTAGCTGATTCTGTTCACCAATTACAAACTGTATATTTCTATGAAAAAAAAAATTAACTGGAAGCAAAAAGCCACACGTGCGCAGATGGGTTACAGTATATTCACTAAAATACTAAAATCTTATTTTTCGCTAAGCACACTAACTGTTTTATAAACTGTACCTACTACAGAGCTAAAATATAACTGACGACTATTTACCTTAAAACCACCCAGGGCACATAAAAGATATCAGATTATAATTAATCGGTTAAAGTGTCGAAATACATATTTTGGTTAACTACCGTGACACACACAAGAGATTCTTGATTAGGTTCTACCCACCAAACAGCTAAATGACCACCAGCTTAACACCTTGAACCCCTGTACTCTTCCCTCATCAGGCCAATAATAAGAGTACAATACTCCCTTTGGTATGTTCCTTTCCAAACACATGCAGCAATTGGAGAGACCACAAAGGTTCACATTCGCAAATCAAATGACGCAATGGTCACTCGCTCAAAGGACCTTAACCTGGTATGTGATATCAACAGAACTTGCTGGAGAGACAGATTTGTCTCACACCAGGTTGTCCCACCTTTGGAACAAGCTTCCTATTCATGTTAAGCCAAGCCCTCATTGACCCTTTTTAAGCATAAATTGGACGATTGGATTGGTAACTGGAATTCACCTCGGGGGTTCCACCTGTGTCCCTCTTGGACAGAGGCAATAGGTGCTGATTTTAATGTCTGCTTGAACCAGACACCCTTGGGAACACAGGCTGAACTTGGCTAGGCTTGTAAGGGCTTAATAACCTCCTATGATCCTATGATGGGACAGATTTTTTGTTTTTTTATAAGTTGCGAAGTCAGCAGCTAAACACAGCACACACTGTATGCAGTATGCAACACTACATTTGTAATAAATTCTCCCTCTCCAATACACTTGTTCCATTTTTGATGTGCTGAAATCACAAGTGTAAAAACAAGAACGCGCTTTTAAAATATTTGGTCTTATATTACTTATCTTTATTGCAAATCCTTGTTCAGTGACAAACAGGGACTAAACATCTATGATGGCAGAACATCACGATCCCTATGAATTCTCCTCTTTCTTTATCCACCTGTGGATGTCTGCACACAAGCTCTGATGCACACCATGTTGTTACTTGCTATACATATAAGCTCAAGTGTCTCCTGAACCTGCCAGTCTGCTCTCTGGTGAACACACTTCTGCAAATCAAGAAATGACATTGAGGATTTGACATGTACGCTGCCTAACTATTAACACTTAAGTATTTACTTGCCTGATTTATAAGGAAATCCATAAGTCAAGATTGTTAGATAAGGTAGTCATCCACAGAAAGATGGGAGATGGTAGACCTGATCAATTAAAAAGGCCTTCTCAAATATCAACTAATATGTAAGAATATAACTATTATACCAAAGGTTAAAAATTCTCCCTAACAGGTTTTAGTTAGCATAAATCTGAACAGCACATCAAGGAGGGAAAGAGACAGAGACAAATGACTGCTTCAGAATAGGAGTCCTCAAACTGTGCTTTCCCTAATAGGTTCATAGGTTCATACTAGGCTATCTGCCCAAGGGCATTTATAAGCCTAGCCCATAGATATGTGGCTTTTGCCACCCCTTTAGTTGGAATAAAATTATGCCTATTATTTTGCTGTGCCTCTGTCAAGCAGTGACACTGAAGTAATCCCGGACTCCAGCAAATACACTTGAGACAATAATGCTCAGTGAAGATGGGCACAGAAGATCAACAGGCCACAAAGATGTATGCAGTGGAAATATTCCTCCTCAATCATTGTCAGTAGCTACTCTTCTAGTGGAATGATCTGTGACCACACTGGCGAGTGAGCAGTTAGATGTCTGATGGCAAAAAACAAGGCCATTGCCTATAAAACACAAGGATGCCAGGCAACAGTGAACACTTTCTTCACTGCTGGAAAGGGTTGAGCAACTGGCCTATCTTTGTAAACCTGAATATCCATTTCAGGTAACACCTGAGCGTAAGGTAAACATCCAAGGTGAAGGGCCCTTTCTGTCTGTGGAAGAAACCAAGCAATAAAAATACTGTTTCTGGATCAATTCTGAAAGTGCCTTAAAAGAAATGGATTTACCTTAAGGTCACTGTCAGAGAAAGATCAGATGTGATTCTTTGCACATAAAAGGCTGAAGTTTTAGGATCCTATATGGAAAGGTGATGACCAGCAGAAAAACTTTTCTTTTACAAAATGTGCTAGCAAGCTCAAATTGTGAAAGGCAAGCCTGTAACCATGACATTCAAATCCGATGAAGGGGGTCCTTCAAAGGAACACAGCAATGCAGCACTCCAAGAAGCAGCATGATCCAAGTGCTGGCCACAATCCTACCCTTCACAAGACTATGATGTACAAAGAAAGATAACACATTCTCCCTGATCGTGTTAATAACTAAGGCTCAAATTGTATGTTTAAAGAAAATCAGGATCACCTAAAAGTTTAACAACTATGATGGCAGTAACTACTACTTTTCCCAAAATGAGAACCACTTCCACTTGGAGGTACACATCAGCCAAATGGAAGGCTTCCTAGTACCTTCAGTAGCTTCTGAAAACCCAACCAACAAATCTACCAGGGGTCTAAATAAGAAGCAGGGCATTATGGTGTCACCACAACAGTGGGGAAATCCTTGGCTAGGAGAGTGAAAAGATACCTTCTGCTAGATACCTGAAAGCTTACAGCCAGAGCCCTCCTATGGTTATTAGACAGCAATGAGAATGATTATGGTCTTCCCTCCCTGTAATATGTCATGAAATAAGGTGTGATTGACTCTCTACCCTGAGACAGTAATCAAGGAACCTCAATCCTCACAGCTGACACCTATGAGAAACGATCACTAAAAACAGGAATGGATTTGCGCAGTATTATTCAGATGCAGCTCTCTGCATCAAGCACAATCTCCCTCAAGAGCACACAGGGAACATGCTCCAGACCTGGAAGTGGACTCACTGTCTTTCCAGACCCCAAACAAAACTCACTTTGGAACACCGTGTTCAGTTCTAAGTAGCTGACACACCCACACCTGGGTATTTGATTTTCACATACACATTCCTGAGAAAGGCTGGTACAGATTTACTAGCTGTACTCCTTCTGCCCAGACTATAAGGTAACCATGCTGCCACCAGTCAACTACTCTCAGATTCTAATAAGGGTATCCAATTATACTGAGTAAAATCAATACTAACACAAATGGTAGAGTGTAACCATAGCAGCAGCATGGCTTTTCAGAGTGGCCATGGCATTACTAGAAAGCACAAGTACTCTCAAGATGTTAAAAGTATTCTCTAAAAGACCAGCCACAATGAAAGGTACACAATTATGCAATAATAAATAAAACAGAAAACATGACAATAATAAATATCTAAGTACAATAAACATCAGAGTTTCAATCAAGAGAAATTAAAATAACACAGTTGGACAGATTCAAACAGATGCAGCAGAAAAACAGTACTTAACTAATCTCACTGTATTTCCTGACTAAAGAATAACTGTTCCCTAGCTAACTTAATACAGTAAGGGAATACTGGATGCTGCAATGATTGCTTCTACAAGGCAAGGCGATGAGATTCTAACAGACTGAACTGAACTCAACTGTGATAACTGACACATATCTTTTATATCAGGTTCCAAAGAAAAGAAAACAAAACACAACTGATGTGAGAGTTCCATTCTCTCAGTGCTGGTTATGGAATGATATCACATTTGATCACCTGACTCTGGTACAATACAAACGCACAGGGTTGCTAAGATCTGTAGCAGTATCTGAAAGCTGTAGAACAATTTCAAAAACTTCTACTCTTCCCTTCCAGAATTCTTTGTTTGAACATAAGCATTTAATCAGTTATAACACTGTTGATACATTTTTAACACAAGGATCTGTACAAGTCAGTGTGACAGTCAAATGACACAGAATTATTTACAAAACTCCAGCTAACTATGCTGGCATATGTTACACATGCACTACTCTATTCTCCCTGGCATAGACAGCAACACCTCACATCATCACACAATCATTGGGAATATATACATGAATATCAACTGCTAACCCCCCTCCTCTACTGAAATGAGCAGAAATGTGCTGTCTTGCATGGCAAACTGTATGATCGCTGCAATACCCCAGTTCTAGAAGACCCAGACCAGGCACTCTTCCAAACCCAAAGCTCCAGGATGGAATGGCTCGCAGTTATGAGAAGACATTCCATAACCTGCATTTTAACTCCACAAAGCAAATAAACCAGTAACAGGGAGTAACGTACGTTGTTCTAACAAGTTTGGCTGCCATCACAGAATGCACTCTTAAAAATTACAAAAAAAGGAAAATGTCCCTCAAAAATTTTTTTTAAAACTACATGGACGATGATGACTCTCCTTCACCATCATAAAAGTTTCTAATAATAATAACCTAAGGCAATCCAGTAACAAATTTCAAAGTGTGCCAGGCTTCTTTGAAAAGGCAAAGCAGGCTGATGCACCTCTGCTCAATACAGGAATTATGAAAGAAAATGCATTAAGCTTTCTTGGACCTAATACATATGTACTGCAATCGGCATTTCAATTTCCAGCACTTTTTAAACAGGCCCTTAGAAAAATTAATGCCAATACCTATGGATGATGCAACTGGATTCATGGGTACCACACAGGTTTAGTTTAAGCAGTGGCACATGGCAAAGATGCTCCCACTCTTTTTTTTTTTTGTCTTAGCAATGGAACCTTTATCATGTCACTGTAGATGTATTTTACAAAAGTGGGGAACCTGGATGGATGCAGAGGCCCTTTCTACAATTAACCTATACGCAGATAATTTTAAGACAGGATAACAACGGTCCTTCAATGAAGGAGTCCAGATACTATGTCGACATGTCAGGGATTATGGTAGAATCTCCAGTATAAGGTTAATCTGATTAAGTCACATTTTTAGTGTTGGTTGTGGCCTTCAGGCTAGTTTGTTTAAAATTTTGCTTGCAGTGTTTTCAACTGAATCCAACCATTATTTGGGAACATATATCTATCCCCATTATGGCTATGTCTGCAATAAGCTTAAGGAGGTATTAAGTGCTACAGTAGAAAGTTACATGTAGACTTAGCTCAATTTCTGTACAGCACTGTATTCTCAGATTACATTGCAGATGTTATCACCCCTGTGGATTGATTATCAAATGGAGAAGATCAATATCATCACTTTGTTGTTTTTATCTGTGAAGCAGTTCTCACACTTACAGCTATATACTTTAGCATTCATGTTGCACGTGCTGGCTCTATGGCTGCTTTGTGATCAACAAGGCAGATAGAATATCCAGGAATTGGAAACAGTGGCTGACAGCAACAGGAGGGATCAGTCTGAAGATGAGGCTGTGGTGGTAATGTGCAAATGACTGGTAATTAAGAATCCTTCTGAAATGGATTCTCTGGGAAGATGACCTCTGTTTATAGTCATCCTGAAGGGAGCTAAAGCTAAATTTTCCAATAAACTTCATTTGAAAAAGACCAACCCATCATTAAGGTTTGCCTTACTTCCTCATATTTTCAGTGTTATGATGGTGGAATGGACAGACTGAGTTCTTTGACTTGGGGCTTAATTAATGAACTCAAATATTCAAATTGGGAAATGGAAACTGGATTATGTTTAGTTAAATTTCAGGGTAGATAAGGTATGAGTGTCAGCAGTGTCCGGGCCTTGACAGTGGATTTGAGATGTATCCCACTTGCATAAACAAATGCCAGAATTCTTAAATAGGCTAATATGTCAAGATAGCCTCAGTGTCAGACTTGCACAGAGTAATGGAAGATATGCCACATCCATTCTGAGCACAATTTTGCAAAAGACAGAACTTAGGGAAGAATGAGTTGTCAGAGATCGATAAGGATATAGTGTTGTATATATGACCCTTTGCTGGCCTCTACTGCCTCCCTTCTGAATTTTCACTTGGTATATGTTAAATTTCACATTTTTTTATTCCAAAAATGACGGCTGTCTTATTTGTTGGTAATTTAGACTGGCGTTCCAGGCCAATGAATTGAGGGACTGGCTCCATATAATTATGACCTGCTCAAATTCTACTTGCTTTTGGTCTGAAACAAGAGAAAACTGCCATTTACTATGAATGAAAGAATTCATACATTCATTTATATCAGAATTCAATTATAGCATACGGGGCCCCAGTCTCTTCTTTTCCCATTTTTGAGGCAAGGTCTTTTGGGTAAGGTTAATGGAGACCAAGAAATGAGATACAAAAGTGTAAAGATGTGCAGACATTTCCAAGACTAAGAGACTGGCAAACTCCAATTTGCAGATAAGAAACCCAGGAACTGCCTCAATCTAAAAAGTGCCATTTATAAAATGATGCTGCATGGATAAAACTTGGAAAATGCACTGAAAATTTTCCTCAAGCTTTATGAAGCTACACTGGCAACTATTAATTGACTTTGTGGCTTTCAATTATTTGTTGTTAATGGGCTAATCAAACGTTATGTGCTTCCTTTAATGACATGTCTGCATGGTCGTGGTTCATCCTCCTCAACTACTAAGACTGAAATGTCAGCTTTGTACTCTCTCAGGCTTCATCTCCTTCACTTTACCCTCATGTCTCTGGGCACTACCATCTTCTTCCAGATCTGCAGTATGCCACTTGAAGAGGAGCACACAGCACAGTCACTGCCAAAGGGGGAATCCTTGGTGTCAGTACAGTCGGAACTGGGCTGGAATACTGAGGAGGATGATCCATAACCATACATACCTATTGGGGTTTTTAGGCTTTTTTTCATGCAAATCTGTTGTTAAGGTACATGCATAACTTTCAAATACAACAAGGTTTGTTTCATCTTCCTCAACTACTAGAACAAAATTCCCAGCAGATCTACCCAGATAGCCTCATGAATGGATACTATGCATAATGGTGGCTCCAAAGGAGTACTCAGACCTGGACGCCATATACATCTTGCAATACCTTGTGAAAAGTCTAACAGTGCTCGAAGCTGCAGCTGCAAATATACTTTCAGTGCAGGGCTGCAAGGCTGCCAAAGTCCTCATGGAATGCATTCTTCTTTCAAAAGCTATCTTTCTATACTAATCATGATAAAAAATTTAATGTATTTGGATCAGTCATCTAGACAAAGTAGACTTGGAATTCTTAGTGTCCAGTTTCATAGGGACATAATTTAATCTTGCTCAGATAAACCTATAAATACCTATACATCACCATTCAGAGCAATAAACACTTTTCCTTATCAGGGTAGTTAGTTAAAAACATTGTTTTAGCTTATCAGGGTAGTTAGGAAAATATTGGAAGATTAATGGACTGAGTAAGATTTGCCTCCATGGCAGACTTCCAAGACGGCTGCACACTGAGTAACAGTTCAGTTGTAGCTCTCCCAGTGTGAAAACAGAAAACTTAGCAGACAAAGATAGTGAACCAAGATTCCTGGGTATATTTCACTAACTGACTAGTAAGTACACTGCCTGGATGACAGGAAAAAAGAAATACAGAGGACCTGAAGGAAAATCAGCTACAAAATGTGACGTAAAATCACTGACTGGGAAAAGTACTGCAGCTGTTCAGCAAAATGCACTGCAACCTCAAGATATGACTTCCAGTAACCTGGAGGAAAGTATAAGCCAACTGTAGAAAGACCTCACTAAAAAAATGAAACACTGATGGAGTATATCAACTTTAACAAACAAGGCTGGAAAAAATGGAAGAAGCTTTAAACATATTCAGAGAAGGTGATAAAACTGCAAAACTCACAGGCTGAAATGAAGAAAAGGTTGGCTGAATATAAGACTGCACAAGAGGAGACGTTTCAAAAAATAACAAAATTAGAGGAAAGAACACCTAGGGAAAATCTGAGATGTTCTGTTGTATCCGAGAAGTTGGAAGAAACAGACTATTAATTTTATGAAAGCATAAATAAGCAAACAGGAACAGAACAAGAATATCTGGAAATATTGGACTTTCTTGAACTTTGTTAAACTTGTAGGGGACTCTAAAGCATATGCCCTACTTCATGTCATTAATGTTTGAAGAATAAAATCAGTAACTTGGAAACTGACAAATGTGGGATTACAAAGCAATAAGTAGATTTGTGAAACATGACAGAACAAGAATATCTGGAAATATTGGACGTTTTAGACTTTGTTAAACTTTAGGGGACTCTAAAGCATATGCCCTACTTCATATCGTTAACATTCAGAAAAATACTCAAGAGAGGGGAAAAGAAGGGAACACGTTAAGTAAAATAAACTGTTTTCTTAATAGTATCATTTTAATAGTAAATGTTTTTCTTTGCATGTTATAAAGTAGATTTTCAGTTATTTTTAAGTGTAATGGTGGTATTAATGTAAATAGGTGTTCCTGTTTTTTTTCTCCCTTCTCTCTCTCTATTCTTGTTCAGTTTTAAGAAATGTAGGCACTGCAAAGTAAAAATCTGGTTAAAAGAACATGCCAAAAGAAAAATTAGTGTGCTTTTTCTCATTCTTGCATAGGGGAATGACTGGGCTAAGGTCATTAGCTTAATCTAGTAAAAAGAAGCTATGTACCTACCATAAAGTTCCATGTTAGTTATCTTCTTCTCGCCTTCTTTCTTGCTGGTTGGGTTTGGAGCCTATCCTCAGCTCCAACTCGGCCATCTTCAATAGCTCGAGAGCTGTTTACTGGCTCGAGGCTACCCCATATCCCATGATGCCTTGTGCTAGCTACCTAGATCTCATTTGAAAAAGCTATTCCAGACATAACTAAGGAAGAATTCTGCCCTAGTAGCCCCTTGGACCTAACTATAAAGCTATCTAAGTAGAAAGGACAACCAGAGAAGGTTCACCCAATGAAATCTGAATAAGGGAGCTCCTCTCGATCCACTAGTATAGGGGGATGGAGGGTGGGACGCAAGAAAGAAGGTGAGAAGAAGACAACTAACATGGAACGTTATGGTAGGTACATAACTTCTTTATGTTAAGTTGTCTATCTCACCTTCATTCTTGCTGGTTGGGACAGCGTCCCTAGCACCTACTATCCTGGGTGGTTCAATGGAACAGACTCTTCAGAACAGTGGAACCAAAATCAGCCCTGTTTCTGGAAGCAATGTCTAATTTGTAATGAGAAATGAAGGTATGTGGGTTAGCCCACATAGCAGCTGCACAGATAGATTCCATGGGCAACCTAGATTGGAAGGCCACCGAGGTAGCCAATGCCCTAGTAGAGTGGCCTTTAGGTTTGGTAGATAATATTTTGTTTCTCAGCTGGTAAATGAATGAAATAATGTGAGACAACCACCTAGATAATGTTACCTTTGAGACCGGAAAGCCCCGTCTGCCCTCAGCATAGGAAAGGAAGAGTTGGTCCGACTTCCTGATGTCCTTTATCCTATGCAAATAAAAATGCAGCTGTCTGTGAACATCCAACTGGTGAAATTTATATTCTGCGTTATTGGTGTGATTAGGAAAGAACACAGGAAGGTATGGACTGATTAAAATTATTTTGTGTACAGACCTTAGGAAGGAAGGAAGGAAGGATTGGTCCTTAGAGCGACCCTATCATTATGGAAAACTAAGTATGGGGGATGAATACATAGAGCCTGAAGCTCCGAAACACGTCTGGCAGAAGTAAAGGCTACCAGAAAGAGAGTCTTCCAGAATAAAAACTTCATGGAGCAAGATCCTGCAGGTTCAAAAGGTGGCAAGATTAGGGAAGCTAGCACCAAGTTTAGATCCCACGGAGGTGGGGGATCCCTCACTGGCGGCCTAAGCAGAGTGGTTCCTTTGAGGAAGGCTTTACACAGCTTATGAGACATGATGTTATAAGAAGACAACCCAAAGTGAAAATTTGAAATGGCAGCTAACTGAACCCTGACTGTAGCAGAAGTGGAACCAGAATGAGGAGTTCCACAAAAAATTCCAGAATCTCATGGACAGGGGCTGAAAAGGGATATATATTCTTAGCCTCTGCCCAGCAAGAAAAACATTTCCACTTGCTAGCGTATGTTTTCCTAGTTGTGGATTTGTGCCATGAGATAATAATTTCCCGCACAGAGGAGGAAATATTAGGAAGCCTGGCTAAGGTTTGAAGTGGAGCAACCAAGCTGTGACCTGGAGGTGTTTGAAGGGATTGATGCAGTCTGCCCGATTGATGAATCAGTAGATCTGGAATAGGATGCAGAATCCAAGGCTGCTCGAGAAGATAATGATGCAGGAATGGGAACCATATCTGTCGAGGCCAGTAAGGGGCAATGAGGATCATTTTGCAACCCAACGCAGTTGCTCTCTGTATGAGTTTGGGTATTAGGGGAAATGGAGGAAAGGCGTAAAGAAGTCCCTGAGGCCAATTGTGGACTAGAGCGTCTCTGGGGGAGTGGCCGGGAAGTGGAAGAAGGGAGAAGAAACTGCTGCACTTGCTGTTGAAAGGTGTGTTGAAAGGTGCGGCGAACAGGTCGCAGCAAGGCTGACTCCATTTGCGAAAGATTTGTTCCGCAATTACCTGATTCAGAGACCACTCGTGAGGCATGAGAATTGCTCTGCTGAGAAAACAAGCCTGCACCACGAGTGGATCAAAAAGTAGTTTAATGCACTGAAACTAGACCGGTTTCAGCTATTTAGCTTTCCTCAGTAGTTAGTGAGGAAAGCTAAATAGCTGAAACTGGTCTAGTTTCAGTGCATTAAACTACTTTTTGATCCACTCATGGTGCTGGCTTGTTTTCTTTGTATTGGTCACACAAGCTTGGTTGCCGGGCACCAGTCGTACTTGCTAGCTTTATGTCCTTTGAATTGCTCTGCTGAGCCTGTCTGCGATGACGTTGGAACTCCCAGGGATGTGCGGTGCGATCAGAAAATGTTGGGAAGAGATCGCCCACTGCCAGAGTCTGAGTGCTTCTCAACATAGAGGATAGGATCTGGTTCCACCCTGCTTGTTGATGTACCATACCACTGACATATTGTCCATTTGAATTGCAATGGTCCCAGGAGGGAGAGAGTCCTGAAGGGCTTGCAACACTAAAAGCATGGCTCTCATCTCCAAGACATTTATATGCAAATGGTACTCGTGAGGCTGCCAGGTGCCCTGGACTGTCCTGCCCTGATAATGCCCCCCCACCCTATCAGGGAGGCGTCCGTGGTCACTGTGGCGACTGGAGGGGATGGCACCAATGGTCTGCCCCGGGACACTGATTGGGAGACCATCCACCAAGCGAGGTGCTTCTTGCATGCTTCTGTGATCATAATCTTGTGAGACATGGGAAGCTGTTGGAAGGACCACTGTGTGAATAGAAGCCACTGGAGGATTCTCATGTCAAAGCGGGCCAGGGGGACAAGAAGAATTGCTGATGCCATGGAACCCAGTGTTCAGAGGATGAACCTTCTTGAATCGTTTCGCATGTTAATAAAATCTGTACTTGTTGGCGAATTAGTGATACCCTGTCTGGTGGAAGTTTCGCAAACATGTTCCTGGTATTTAGATTTGCGCCTATATAAGTGATATGCTGACAAGGCAACAATGCAGATTTTTCGAAATTTATTTTGATACCTAGCCTGGAGCAAGTTTTGATAGTGTAGTCCCTGGTTTGCAGGAGGTGATGCCTGGTGGAAGCAGTGAGGAGCCAGTCATCTAGATATGGAAATACCTGGAATCCCTGACGTCTCAGGTGAGCCGTAACCACTGCCATGCATTTGGTGAACACCCTGGGGGCTGTGGTGAGACCGAAGGGCAGAGCTCTGAACTGATCATGACTGGCTCCCAGCCGGAAACAAAGGAATCTTCTGGAGTGCCTGTGCATTTTGATGTGGTAGTATGCATCCTGAAGATCTACAGAGCACATCCAATCGTCCTGACCCAGGAAGGGTAGAATGGACTGTAGCGTGACCATCCGAAACTTTGTTCTTTGTACAGACCTGTTTAGTCTGCTGAGATCCAGGATGGGTCTCCAGTCCCCTGTCTTCTTTGGTACCAAAAAGAACCTTGAGTAAGTTCCGGATCCAATCTGGTCTGCTGGGATTTCCTGGATGACCCTTTTTGTGTAGCAGCTTTGAAATTTCTTTGGCTGCTTGGTCCCTTAGATTGGGTGGAACATCTGGAAGGGACTTGTTTGATGAAAACGGGGGGTGAGCAAAGGGAATTCTGTAACCTCCGGATATGATTGACTGTACCCACTTGTCTTGAGTTAGATTCTGCCAGGCTTTGGGGTACAGCGAAAGTCTTCCCCCGACTGCCTCCAGAGGTGGGCAGCCGGGCAACACTTCAGGGATGCTGAATAGGCCTCTCAGAGAAGGATTCTCTGCTGCCCAGGTTCTGCGGACCCCCCCCCTGCCACGAGAGCGGCGTCTGTTATTGTTTCCTCCTCTGCCCCTGGAGGGGAACTCACCATGCGTGTCAGGCAAGACTCCCTGGGATTTGCGGAACCACATTTTTCCACTCTTCTGACCCTTGGGGTATGGGTCTGGGAGGAGTGGAAAAATGGACTGCCATGGCAGAGCGAGTCTTGCCTTCATGTTCACACCTGGTTAGTGTGTCCTTCACCTGTTGTCCAAAAAGAGTGGAGCCATCAAAGGGGGTATTGGTGAAAGATGCTCTGAAGGGTTCTGCAAAATTACATAGCCGCATCCATGAGTGCCTCCTAAGGGCGATGCCTGTGCCTGCGGCTCTACTCGCACCATCGGCTGCATAAGAAATGAGCCTCATGGAGGAGTTAACAACTGAATTCAGAGTCGCCAGCTGTGAAGCCACCTTAGCTTGAGCCCTCACAACTGAAGGATTTTGGAGGGTATCTCCAAGCTCTTTAAGGAGATCCCTCTGAAGGCGGGTGAAATGGCACAAATAATTCAGAGACTTCATCGAGAAGGTCGCTGAAGCAAACATTCGCTTCCCATATCTGTCCATAGTCCTAGACTCCTTGTTAGGAGGATGGACAGATGACAAAGTTTCTGCCAACTCCTTCTTTGTGGCTGCTGCTACCACCATGGCATCAACAGGTATGCCCTTAGATAAAAACTGTTTGTGTTGAGGTGCAGTTATAAATTTAGCAGGTCTCCTGGGGGTTGGTTCCACTGTCTGGAGCTGACCACGCCTTTCGAGCCACCACATACATAAGTGGGTCGAAAGGCGAAGACACCCAGGAGGTGGACGGTCGGGAACCAAACATGTCCAGAAATACCGCCTCATCCTCGGAAGGGGCTAGGGTATACCAGGTCCCCCTCTGCTTAAGGATTTCAAGGATGTCTGAAAAGGAGACATCTTCAGAGGGGGATCTCGGGGACCCTTCCAAATCCTCTAAGTCGGTATCTGATATGACAGACTCAGGGGAGTCAATGTGCTTCCTCTTGCACTTCCTCTTATGAGGTGGCTCCTCTGAGTGATCAAGGGAGGCCTCGGAAGAGGAAGAAACACTCAAAGGGGTGCCCTGGAGTGCTGGTTCCCCACGCTTGAGGTCAGGAGGAGGGGCAGAGGCAGATGCAGGCACCATAGGGGGAGGAGCCGATGGGGTTAATCATGGGACTGGCTCAGGGGCTAGTACACTCATGACCTCGAAAGCATCCCTGCCTGGATGCAGAGAAGACTCCGGTTCCGAAGAAATCGGAATCCCTCTCTGCACTGAAGGGGGTGGCTCCGAAGCCAATGTAGGAAACAAGCTCACCTGCGCAGAAGCTCCATGAGGGAGAGCGGGGTCGGACAAGGGTCCGATGCCACTCGCCCCCTTGGAGCTGACGAGGGAGTCCTGGCGCCCAGATCCCTCCAAGGACAGGACCAAGGATGGGATTGGAGCAGACGATGGAACCGAAGGAGAAGGTATCGGAGCCGAAGGTTCTACAACTCGAACCCCAACGAACTCCAGCTCCGAACTCAAGGGAGGAGTCGGAGGAGGAATATTTGCAGAAGTGGACGGAGCAGACACCTGATGAGGGGGGGGCTGGACAACATTTTTGCTAGGGCCTGCGAGGAGGACTGAGAGGAGTGAGAGGACTTATGACTGCACTCTGATTGGAGCAGAGGTAACCGTGGAGCTGAGCATATAGACTCCAAGGAGGGAGACCTAGATCTTTTTTGACTCACGGACGGCTCCGAAGTTCGTGTTAGAGCCGACTGTGAGGGAGGTAGATCGGCTCCAGCTGGAGCTGAGGCGGATGGTGGTGCTTCACCCAAGGACAGCTCAGAACTTGGAGCTGAAGACTTGGGTGGCTTGGAGGATTTCGCAGGCTGAGCCTTAGCCGGTGAATCCTGTGGCTTAAGCAAACCCCGAAAGATTAACTTATTTCTGCGCTCCTGCAGGACCCTTAGGTTGAAAGCATGACAGACTGACCAAGAGTCCTGCAGGTGCACCGCGCCCAGACAGTAAACACAAGAAGTGTGACCTTCTGTCAGAGACATCTTCTGACAGCATGAGTCACACTTCTTGAATCTGGGCACTTTAGTATCCTTGGACATGTTACCACACACACGCACACGCACACACACACACACACACGCACACACACACACACACACACACACACACACACACACACACACACACACACACACACACACACACACACACACACACACACACACACACACACACACACACACACACACACACACACACACACACACACGCACCAAGGAGAAAACACACACACACAAGCAAAAAACAAGTTAGCAGGTATAACTAACTAAACTATACAGCTAACGCACACTAAAAGAACTAAGTCTACTACTACTGCCTAAAAACTATCTATAATTTATATATATATATATATATATATATATATATATATATATATATATATATATATCTATATTGTTTAAAACTAGAATAAAACAAAAAGGGTTAGCCTCTAACTTAAACGGCTACCACTAAAGGAAGGGAGGGGGAGGGGTGGGGAAAACTCTCCAAGTAAAATGAGTTTTCAAGAAAAACAAGAGGGATAAATATTATCTAGGGAATCTAGCTTGGGGAAAAGTACAAATAAGTAATGAGGCACACTATAAAGAAAAAACTGTAGTAAAATTAGTAAAAATACAATAAAGTATATGAGCCTGAGCCAGTAAGACAACCTCGCAGTCTGAAGCGGCAAATGAGATCTGGGTAGCTAGCGCCAGGCATCATGGGATATGGGGTAGCCTCGAGCCAGTAAACAGCTCTCGAGCTATTGAAGATGGCCGAGTCGGAGCCGAGGATCAGCTCCGAACCCAACCAGCAAGAATGAAGGTGAGATAGACAACTTAACATCAAGTTTTAAGAGAAAGCAAGTAAACAGGTTCATAGGTAGGTACTAGGCTATCTGGCCCGAAGGCATTTATAATCTTAGCCAGAATGTGTTGGCTTTCGCCGCCCCCTTAGATTAGTTCCCTGTGCCTCTGCCCAGCAGAGCCACTGAAGTGATCCCCAGGGTAAACTTTATTTCCCATCCACTCGTCAAGTTTTCTCTTGAAGAGTGTTAGCAAGGGGCTCTGCCTAATGTAGATTGGAATCTTGTTCCAAAGCATGGGAAGTCTCTGTGACAGGAATCTATCCCTCCAGCATGTCCTACTTATTGTTGTGGTGAGGTTTAGATCCTTAGAGCATGTGGATCACGGGGCTAAGCTTTTCTTTAGGTTGAGCATGTTGATCAGTTCTGGGTTGGACATGGCCTTGTATGTCAGGCAGAGATCACCTCTGAGTAGGCGGTATGCAACAGAGTACAGCTGGAGTTTCTTTAGTCAAGCTGCATAGGGCATCTGTTTGAGGTCAGTGATCCTCTTGGTGAGGTACTTCTGTGGTCTTTCCAGCTGTTGCAGGTGTCTTGTAAGATACATCCCAAATGGGGCATTGTACTCTATGATGGGTCTGATGAGCGATGAGTAGAGGGGCACAATGACCTCTTTTGATCTGGATGCAAACCCTTTTGTGATGAGGTGTGTCACGAAGAAGGATTTTCTAACCACTTTGGCAATGTGATTACCAAAGGAGAGTTTACTATCTACTTGGGTCCCCAGATCCCTTATTACATCTTCTGTATTTAGGGGACTACCACCTATGTGGTAGTTTGTGGGTACTTTGTTTTTTCCAAAGGGGATGACTATGCACTTTTTGGCATTTAGCTTGAGGCCATGATTTTGACACCAGGTGTCCGTCTCAGTGAGACCCTTTTGGAGGATGTCTGTGTCAGCCAGAGAGTCAATTATAGCCCCTAGTTTGCAGTTGTCTGCGAACTTGGTCAGCCATAGTCCTCCTGTGCTTACCTGTACCTCTGAGAAGTATATGCCGAACAGGAGGGGTCCTAGGACTGAGCCCTGGGGAATGCCACCTGTAACCGGTTTAGAGTCAGACCTAGCTCCAGTAACTCTTACCATGTGGGTTCTGTCCATGAGCCAGTTGGCAACCCATCTTGTGACGTAGGGGTTTATGTTTAAATGAAAAGAATATTGATTATTATAAGGCTTTTTGTCCTAGTAAACAAAGGTATGCTTGACAGTTCTGCATCTGGTTCTCATGTCTCCAGCATACAATCTGATAAAAAAAGAAAGGCTTGGAGAAAATGCTTTCTGAAAGCATTCAAGTATTTTCCCAGCTGAGAGAATAAACATAAGACAAAGTCAGACAGTGGACCACAGGCTGTATACTTCATCTTAGCATGGATAACCTTTTTTTTAGGTTATCTCAAGTCAATGTGTATGGCTGTCAGTTTTGAACCTTCCTATTAGGAGGGTAAATCTTCAATAGTTGAAGATGTGCACAGTTTGTGTGTTATTAAGTTAATAGGTTTTAGGGAGCTATTGGGGTGTGCTTGTATTCTTGTTTGAAGGTTTTCAATAAAGCAAAAAAATAAGATGTGACATAGGTTCAAATGGAGATGACAACAAACAACTGTATAAAAGATTAACCTGCCAACCAGTACATACATGTAACACAAAAGCTGGAACTAGACATTTAATAAAAAAGTGGTTATACATAAAAGGTAGGAATAATATTTTTTCAAAAATATGATGCTTTTTATAATGTCTTTAAACATTAATTGTTTGACAGATAAATACAAAAAAGAAAGTAGTGAACTATATTTAAAAATGTAGTGTGCAAAATAGCTATGATACAACAGACACACATGGAAAGAACTGAACATGTGAATTTGATAAAGAAAGGTTTTCAGGATGGTTATTCAGCAGAATACCTGGGGCAAAGGAAGACAGGAGTATTGATATTAATTGCAAGTGGAGCTCGAATAATAATAGAAGAGGATAAAAAAAGACAATAATGGTAGATTTTTAGTACTAAGCGGCTTACTGGCATGTATACATCTTCCACCAAAAACAGCTATAATGGAGCTTAAGAAAATTCTGTGAGAAATAAGCATCTTTCAAGCAAGGAACATTACTTACAGATGGGGACTAGAATTTGATTTATAACAGTCAAGGTGGGTCTTGGGGGACCAGAGGGGAAACTATAACAAAGGAGGCTAGACCTGTAAAGAGAATTATGAAAATATTTGGCATTGAAGATCTGGAGTGGTGCAGTGGGGTTAGCATTATCATCTCACAGCAAAAGGTTCTCGGGTTCAATTCTTGGCTGGGTTGCCTTCTGTGCGAAGTCTGCATGTCCTTCCTGTGGTTGTGTGGGTTTCCTCCAGGTACTCCAGTTTCCTCCCACATTCCAAAGACATTCAGAAGGTGGACTGCACACTCTAAATTGGCCATAGCTGCAAGTGTGTGCACAAGGTGAATGTTACGGATGAACTACCAGTGCAGGGCTAGCCATCTGGTAGTACAAACCTTGATTCGAGATTGTCACTGTTGAAGTAACACCCCAACCCCATGTGCAAAATGGGAAGAAGGGGTTGAAGATGGATGGATGTGAATTCAGTACTAGGAGTTAGGAGTGAATTTACATATTATTCCCCAAGAAACAAAAACTGGGCTATGCTAGACAGAATTTACACTTCACAGGGACATGCGCATTTAATTCAAGGTCCTGATTTGCACCCAATAACTATTTCAGATCATGCACAAATAATATCTGCAATAAAAACACAGGGTAATGAAACAAAAATGAGACACTGGTGCTTTCCCACCTATCTCTTGTAAAGAGAGGAATTTAAGGAATGGGCAGTTGAAATTATTTAGGAACTATTAGAGAAGATAGATATTTCTTCTCAAAATATAGCTAGGGAGTGGGATAAAGTTAAAGTGGAGTTTAAAAATAGTGTAGAAATAAAATAAAAGGAGATATGGTTAAGAAGTAACTATTATTTAGAGGAACTGACCCATGTTAAAATATTGCAAAATAGGGGAAATCTCACAGAGACAAGGAGCAACTGCAAAATGCTAAACAGAAAATTAGGGACCACCTTGATAATATGCATGAGTTTAGATAGAAAGATTGCTGTTGAGCATCTGTTTTTTGAGAATAATGCTAGAGCACAAAAACTTTTAGCTCAACAACTCTGGCAACAGAAAGTAGAAAGGGCTTTTACCAGACTTAGAGAACCTACAACAAGGAATAAAACAATGGATCCTGTAGAAGTATTAGAAATATTTTGGAAAATCTATGAAAGTCTGCATAAAGCAAAGAAATATGGAAATCAAGAAAATGTACAATTGGAAATGTTTATAGAAGAATTAAATATGCCAAGGTTAGAGGTAGAGGAGGCTCAATTACTAATAGGCTAGGAGGATATGAAATAAAAATGGTGATGTATAACCAAATCTACAGAAGTCTCTAAGAATAGATGGTATTCCTGTGGAAGTTTGGAAGCTAGGAGGGAAAAAAAACTGATAAACATATGGAAGGTTTTAACAGTATTTTAAGAGGGGGTGAAGTACCAACATCCTGGAAGAAAGCGATAGTAGCTATAATACCTAAAGAGGGTAAAGATCAGACCCAGCTTCATACAGGCCCATTTCAATACTAAACCGCGATTATAAAGCATTTATGTGCATAATATTTAAAAAAATTATAAAAGTTATGCCAAAACTGATAGATATGGATCAATGCGGTTTTGTGGAGAGGAGGCAAACATTTGACAACATTAACAGAACACTGATGATCCAGAGGGAAACAGAATGTAAGAAAATACCACTGTTGATGGTGGGTCTTGATGCAGAGGAAGCATTTGACAATGTAAGCTGGGAATTTATGAGCAGAGTAATGGAAGCATTTGAATTCCCTGATAAAATTATACGGCTGATTAGGAGGATACATGACGGATCAAAGGTGAAAATTAAAGTGGGTGGGGTCCTGTATGATATAAATTTCTGCTTAAGCAGAGGAACCAGGCACAGGTGTCTTTTCTCACCTTTGTTATTCGCATTATGTTTAGAACCATTGGCAAAGAAAATAAGGGACTCAGAAATTCAAGGATATAATTTGTATTGTAGTCAAGAAAAGCTGGCTCTATTTGCAGATGATATTTTGTACAGGAAAAAAAAAACAGAAAGGGACATTACAGTATTGTGGAACCCACAGACTGTTTCAGAAATTTTCAGGATACAAAATTAGTGAAGCTAAAACAAAGGCAATAGTGGTAAATTATGTACCCCCACACAAATTGGTTCAGCAATATCCATATTTATGGGGACATGATAAAATTAAGTTTTTAGGAGTATGGATTAAAAAATGATTCTGGTGTGGCAGCTAAGGATATGGAGAAGAGACTAAACAAAAGGTAATACAAAAACAGAGAAAATGAAAGCTCTGTTGTTTGGATATCAATAGTAAGATGCAAGCAGTTGAAATGTTTTTAGTCCCTTTAGTCTTATACATAGGTCAGCCATATTTTATCAACCGGAGAAGTTTTGGATAGCAATTAATAAAGAGTTAAAGGTTTTTATCTGTGAGGGGAAGAGTCATGTGGTATAAGATCATTTTTCCAATAGAACAAGGCAGATTTGGATTACCCGATTTGAAGGGGCGTTTAGGAGTAACACAGTTAAGGCTCCTACACATAGCACAAGCAGAAAATTACAATTCAAAATGGAAATAGATGATGACGAAATGTGGGGGGGGGGGGGTTCAATAAATAAGGAGAGACCGTGATTTTGGATGCAGACCTTTAAGGTGAATAACAATAATCATACAGAATATTATAAAGTAGCAGAATGTCTTCTAAGAACTAAGCCAACATGAGAACGGAGACAGGTGTTTCTGTTGATAGGGATGACTGCATTTAGGGATACACACAATAGGCAACAGGGTGCTGGAATTTATTGGAGAAAACTGGCAAAGGAACCAAGGTATTGGGATGAAATAACTAAAGAAGGAGAGGTAATAAAATGGGAAGACGTCAAGAACTTCTTTGGACTACAGGTTAGAGATGGCCTTCCCTGTGAAGGACTGATATCAGAGTATAAGCAAAAAGGAAGAGACAGGAGTTATTAATGAAATACCAGCACTGGTAGTTTTTTAGAAGAATCTATAACAGAAGTTGCCATTAAGAAAGGAACAATTAGTAGAGCACATAAAATAATGCATAACTATAAAAATCAATCAGCGGATGAGATTGGATAAGCAACTGACAAACAATGGGAGGATATATATGTGTGTGTGTGTATATATATATATATATATATATATATATATATATATATATATATATATATGTACATCTCCCAAATAAGCAACAAAGTCTAGACGATTTAGGATCTTTGCTTGGAAGTAATTACATAGACATTTTTATACTCTAAGTAGACTCCAGAGAATGTTTTCTCAGGTAGACAGCAAATATTGGAGGTATGATAGGGAAGAAAGAGGTAACTGGGAACATATTTTCTGGGATTGCAATGAGTTGGCAGACCTTAAAAATTCCCTGCAGACTGCTCTGTCAGAGATACTGGGTGAGCAAACTGATGCAACTAAGGAAATAATTTTTTGAGCTATGATACAGAATCAAATTGCCTAGACATAGTAAGGCCTTGCAGAGTCTAATTATGATGGCTGCCACAAAAGCAATTACTAGAAAATGGAAATCAAAGTCTAAACCAACTTTACTAGAAGTAGCGAAGATAGTAATAGAGATAAAACTGGAACTGGGATCTTTAGAAAAGGGTAAGAGCAAATTATACAGAAAAAATAGGAACTGCGGGATCAACACATGCAGAGAAGGAATGAGGTTTAAAAGAATGCAGGATTTAAATAAGCTAAGTAATGTCTAACAATGACTGGATATATTATAAGTGATGTATAATGTTTGCAGCTACAGTTGTATTAGCATGGCTTGTTATACATAATGTTTGCAACTGAAATTGTGTTGGCATGGCTTACCTTCATTTATATAAATGCCATACGTGATAAGATTGCCTATGTCATATGTGATAATTTAATAAAATATATTTACGGTTTAAAAAAATAAGATTTGCCTCCTGGCTACAAGGATATGAAGGTAGGATTAGTTCATGGGACCTCCCCATCATTGTGGAATAACATATATGGAGGATGAATCTGTAAGCTCTGGAGCTAAAAAAGTCATTTTACAGAAGTAACAACTATCAATAAATGGGTTTTCCTGGACAGAAATTAAAACTCTGCTCTACATATTGGCTCAGAATGGGCAGACTGAGTTTCTTTAGAACAAAACAGAAATCCCATAGTGAAACAGGACTCTTAAAACAGCCTGATAAGAAAGGGACCCCTGAGAAATGCCTACAAGCCTTTAGAGATACTAAAGAAGAGTTCTGGAAGACAGCTGCTAAACCTGTCCTCCAGGAATACTGGCAGCTACCAGAAAGCACCCAGAAGATATGGCTAATTCCAATAATCTTACCAGCTCCAAACAAAGGGGGTAGGAAGGAGCTCCCCTGGTTAGTGATATATTTAACTATCACCACTTTGTCACAACAAAATGCAATTACTCCCTGAGGAACAGAGTCCTGCAGTAGCTGCAGGTATGTACCACCCTCATCTCAAGGGCACAAACATGCAGTTTGGCCTTGGTCTGTGGCCAGACATACTGAAGCATCATGGCAATGCCTCCTTATCATACAGCTGACGTGGCCATGGTGTCAATGATCTGGAGGTTGGGAAGTTGAGTGGGGCTCCCCAGGGAAAGACTGGAATCGATGAGCCAGAATGTCAGGTATCTAAAATGTACTACTTAGATTCTGATATGGCCTGGCTCCACTGACACCTCTACATCCCACTGGATGACCTTCATAGGATGCACTCTGTAAAGGGGATTAAAAAATACTGTGCCTACTATTAGCCCAAATGCGGTGATGCACATGGAAATCAACACAGATGTGGCATGGTGAGTCCTGGTCTGGCTTCGTCAGATCCTGGCTTTTTTTTTTTTTTCAGAGGAGGTTTGAGACCTCTACCAGAACCACCCTCTTTTGGTAAGGTGGAATACCAGGAAACAGAACTGAGTGCAGCAGAGGAGAAAGAAAGGGGGTTACATACTCTTTGGATATTACTTTTTTCCCAACATCTTTATTAAATTTCCACGTGACAAAGGTAATCTTACATTTATATAAATGAAAAACATACAAAATGAAATCACTTTAGTTGTAAACAGTTTACATCACAGACAACTGAAACAACTGTAGTTGTAAACATTACTAATCACTTAAGCATTCTAAGTCATTGCCAGTTAAGCATTATATAGCTCATTCAAATCCTGTTGCTTAAACCTCATTCCTGCTCTGTATATACTTTTCCCACAATTCCCATTTTTTTACGTAGTTTGCTCCTTCTCTTTTCTAAAGATCTCAATTCCAGTTGTTTTATCTCAATTACTATATTCACTACTTCTAGTAAAACTGGTCTAGACTTTGATTTCCATTTTGTAGTAACAACTTTTTTGGCAGCTACCATAATTAGACTCAGCAAATCTTTACTATGTCTAGGCAATTCCGATTCTGTAGCATAACTCAAAAAAAATCATCTCCCCAGTCAGTCCAATCCGCCCACCTAGCATCTGTGACAGAGCAGCCTGCAGGGAATCACAAAAGTCTGCTAGCTCATCACACCTCCAAAAAATATGTTCCAAGCTACCTCTTTCTTGCCCATCACACCTCCAGCATTTGCTATCCACCTGAGGAAAATTCTTTGGAATCTACTTGGGGTATAAAAATACCTATATAAATATTTCCAGGCAAAGATCTTAAATCTTTTTGACTTTGATGCATATTTGGGAGATATACATATATCCCCCATTGTCTCTTTGCGAATTGCTTATCCAATCTCTCTTCCAAGCCATTCTAAGCTCCTCTGACTGATTCTTGTAATTATCATGTAGTATTTTATTTGCTTTACTAATTTACTAATTATGCCTTTAACGGCAGCTTCTGTTCTATATTCTATTAAAAACTCTGCAAGTGCTGGTCTTTTATTTAGGAGCCCCCTATTTCTTTCCCTTTGCCTATACTCTGATATCAATCCTTGAGAGGGAAGGCAATCTCTGACCTGCAGTCCAAATAAATTTTTGGCCTCTTCCCATTCTATTACCTTTCCCTTTCTAGTTCCTTTGCCAATTTTCTCTAATAAATTCCAGCCCCCTCTTGCCTATTATTTGTATTCCTGACCACAGTCAACCCTATCGGCAAAATCTCTTTTCCCCATTCTCGCACTGGTTTGGTTCTTAGAATACTCCCTGCTATTTTATGAATATAATAATCTATGATTTTGGTTATTCTCCTTAAGTCTGCATCCAAAATCTCAATCTCTCCTTATTTCTTGAGCTTCCTCCCTGCATCATCATCCCTTTCCACCTTGAATTATAGTTT
Source organism: Protopterus annectens (assembly GCF_019279795.1). Taxonomy (NCBI): domain Eukaryota; kingdom Metazoa; phylum Chordata; order Ceratodontiformes; family Protopteridae; genus Protopterus; species Protopterus annectens. The sequence continues at coordinate 1,093,063,336 of NC_056725.1, read as the reverse complement.
TCTGCCTGTGCTATGTATAAGAGCCTTAACTCTGTTGCTCTAAAATACCCCCTCAAATTAGGTAATCCTAGTCTACCTTGTTCTATTTGTAGAATCAGCTTATCCCACTTGACCCTTGCTGTCTTTCCTTCCCATATTAAATCCTTAAACTCTTTTTTAATTGCTGTCCACAATTTCTCCTCCGGTTGATAAAAGTATGCCTGACCTGTGTACAAGACTAATGGGATTAAAACATTTTAATGGCTTGTATCTTAGTATCCATATAACAAAACTTCCAGTTTCTCAACTTTTGTATTATCTTCTGTTTAGTCTCTTCCCACATATCCTTAGCTGCCCACACAGAGTCATTTCTAATCTATACTCCTAAATACTTCATTTTATCATGTCTCCATAAATATGGATATTGCTGGACCAATTTGTGTGTGGGTACATAATTTACTGCTACTGCCTTTGCTTTAGCTTCATTCATTTTGTATCCTGAGAAGATTTGAAACGGTCTTAAAATGTTTCATAACACTGTAATGTCCATTTCTGGTTTTGTCATGTATAGAATATCATCTGCAAATAGAGTCAGCTTTTCCTGACTATCATACCAATTATATCCTTGAATTTCTGAGCCCCTTATTTTCTTTGCCAGTGGTTCTAAATATAATGCAAACAACTAAGGGGAAAGCGGACAACACTGCCTGGTTCCTCTACTCAAGCAGAAATTATTGGAGAGGACCCCACCCACTTAAATTTGCACCTCCGATCCCGCATATGTTTTTCTAATCAACCTTATAATTGGATCAGGGAAAGCAAATGCTTCCATTGCCCTGCTCATGAAGTCACAGTCTACTCTGTTAAATGCTTTCTCTGCATCAAGATCCACCAATAAAAGTGGTACTTTCTTACATTCTGCTTCTCTCTGGATCATTAATGTTCTATTAATATTGTCAAATGTTTGCTTCCCCTCCACAAAACCACACTGATCCATATCTGTCAATTTTGATATCACTTTTGCCATTCTTTTGACCATTATAGACATGAACACTTGATAAGCATGGTTTAGTAATGAAATGGGCCTGTATGAAGCTGGATCCGATGGATCTTTACCCTCTTTAGGTATTACCATTGCCACCACCTTCTTCCAGGATACTGGAACTTCTCCTCTTAAAATACTATTAAACAAAACCTTCCAGATCTTTATCATTTTTTCCCTCCTAACTTCCAAACTTCCACAGGAATACCATCTATTCCTGGGGATTTTCCTGCAGATTGGTTATACATGGCCATTTTTATCTTACCTTATACATTCCTATCCAAACTGTTAGTAATTGAGCCTCATCTACCTCAAACTTTGGCAAATTGAATTCTTCCATAAACACTTCCATTTGCACCTTTTGTTGATTTCCATATTTCTCTGCTTTATACAAATTTTCATAAAATTTCCGAAATATTTCTAATACTTCTACAGCGTCTCGTTGTCTTTCTTGTTATAGGCTCCCTAAGCTTGGTGACAGCTCTTTTCACTTTTTGTTGCCCGAGTTGTTGTGCCAAAAGTTTTTGTGCTTTAGAATTATCAAAAAAAACAGTTGCTTAACAGCAATCTTTCTAAACTCGTGCATATTATCGATGTAATCCCTTATTTTCTGTTTAGCATTCTGTAGTTGCTCCTTTTCTTGGTCTTAAGAGATTCCCCTCTTTTGCAATACTTTAACATTTGTCAATCCCTCTAAATAATTCTTGTTACTGTTTAGCCACATCTCCCTTTCTTTTATTTCCAATCTAGTTTTAAACTCCATGTTAATTTATCCCACTCCTTACTATGTTTTCAGAAGACAAATCTGTCCTCTCTAGTAGCTCCTGAAATAAGTCCACAACCCATTCCTTAAATTCCTCTTTTCAACCGAAGGTGAAGCACCAGTGTCTCATTTTCATTTCTTAACCTTGTGTTTTTATTTTAGTTATTACTGGTGCATGATCTGAAACAGTTATTGGGTGCGTTTCAAGACCTTCAATTAAATGCACATGTTCCTGTGAGATATAAAATCTATCTAGCCTAGCCCAGTCTTTGTATCTTGGCAAGTAATATGTAAATTCACTCCGAACTCCTAGTACTGATTTCACATCTTCCATGCCAAACATTTTCATAAATTTCTTCAATAATCTACCCTCCCTTGTTATATTATCCCTTCTAGGCCCCCAGACACATATTCACTGTTGCAAACCAAATTCCAGTCTCCACCTATAAGTAATATTCCTTGCTGAACGCTGATTTCTCCCAAAAATTTCTTAAGCTCCATTATAGCAGTTTTAGGGGGGGGTGTAAATGCATGCCAGTGTAATCCTCCTCCCTAGCCAGTAGCCCCTTAGTACTATGCATCTCCCATTATCTTTTTTTTTTCCCTCTTCTATCACTATTGGAGCTCCTCTTGCAATTAAAATAAGTACTCATTTTTTCCTATGCCCCAAATATTCCACTGAATAACCATCCTGAAAACCTTTATCAAATTCACATGTTCAGTTCTTTCCAGGTGTGTCTCCTGTAAAATAAATATTTGCACTCTGCATTATTTAATACAGTTCACTAATCTTTTTATTTTTATTTCTAAGACCATTTAGATTGAAAGACATTACAGAAAGCATTTGCTTATATTGAGTTATTACCATCTTTTATATGTAACTGCTGTTTTGCTAAATGTCTAGTTCCAACTTTTTTGTTACATGTATATACTGTCCGGCAGTGTGGTCTTTTATAAGTTGTTTCATATGTCTCATCTTACATAGCTTTTTGCTTTTTTAAAAGCCCTCAAATAGAACAACCCCCCCACCAAAAAACCTTCCTAAAACTTACGAACTTTACAATAACACACAAAACTATGCACATCTTCAAATATTGAAGTGTTTGCTTCCTAATAAGAACATAAGTTCTAAGTTGAAAGCTACTAAGACAGGCTAAAATTAACCAAAAAGAAAGGTTAGTCATGCTAAGACGCATGGTACAGCCTGTGCCATTAGTAAATGCTATTTAATTTTTTATATCGATATAACTCTCCCAGTTGAGAAAACACTTGAATGCTTTCAGTAAACACTTTCTCCAAGCCATTTTTCTTTATCAAATTGTCTTCTGGTGACATGCAAACCAGACACTGAACTGCTAAAGGTACCTTGTTTATCAGAAAGAGACTTACAGTATTAAATATTCTTTTTCATTTACATGCTTTGTAATAAACTTGTTACTGGATAATGCCTACGGTTTTTACCCAGTCATTTCCCTACAAAAGCATGGGAAAAAACACACTGATTTTTATTTTGTTATACTATGTTAACCAGACCCTTGTGCTCTCCCCCAATCTCCTCCCCTCCTCATTCTTCTTTCATTGCAGTGTCTACATTTTTCAAAACTAGACAAAGAAAAAGAGCGAAGGGTGAACAAGAAAAAAAAAAAACAAAAGCACCTGTTTATATTAGTATCCCCAATGCATTAAAAAAAACTGAGAGAAGTTTACTTCAAGTCTAACTGGTTTTGTATTATCTTTAAAGCTGACACACCTGGGAAAACCCCTGACTACTTTCAGGAAACATTATGTCCTATGCAGATTCTCTGTTACTTCTTTTTCTTCTCCTACAGCCAAATACCTTTCACCAGACTGTCTCCAGTTTCGCTTTACCAGACTGTCTCCATGGAGACAAGCTGCAGAAAAGCTACTTAGCATAGATATTTGCAAGGGCTAGAAAAAAAAAACTTATATCATCTAGCACTCTTTTTTTCATTTACTTGCTCTCTGTTTTAAAACAAAGGTCCTTAATCATTTTCCCATGCAAGAATGAAAAAGCACAAAACTTGAACTCTGTCATGCCCCCTTAACCAGGCTCATTTTTTTGGCAATCATTACATTACCTATATTTCTTAAAACTGCACAAGAACAAAAAGAGAAGAGGGGAGAACAATAAAAAATAGAACTTATGTTCTTACCATAACGTTCCATGTTAGTTATCTTCTTCTCGCCTACTTTCTTGCTGGATGGGTTCGGAGCCAACCTCGGCTCCGACTCGGCCACTCTAAAAGCTCGAGAGTTGGTTCCACCGGCTCGAGGCTCCCCTTATATCCCACAATGCTAGGCGGTATTACCTCAGATCTCGTTTGTAAGCTAGGCCCAGCCAATAATAAATCCAGAACTTCTGGAAAAGAAACACCACCTCTATAAAATGAGAGGAAGAAGGTGACCTGAAACCTGATGAGGGGGTATATGCAAAGTATAGCATATACAAATACAATAGAGGTGGAAGAAAGAGAGGTCACAATCAAACTCCTCTAGGTCTGTCCAGGCTAGGGGGAAGGAGGGTGGGACGCAAGAAAGAAGGCGAGAAGAAGACAACTAACATGGAACGTTATGGTAAGAACATAACTTCTATATGTTAAGTTGTCTATCTCGCCTTCATTCTTGCTGGATGGGACCGCGTCCCTAGCACCTTGTCCCGGGTGGCCTATCGGAACAGACTCTTGAGAACAGTGGAACCAAAATTAGCTCTATGTCTAGAAGCTAGATCCAACTTATAATGAGGAATAAAAGTGTGAGGAGTAGCCCATGTAGCTACTGCACAAATGGTACCAATAGGCAGCCTGTCTTGGAAAGCTATAGAAGTAGCCAAAGCTCTAGTCGAATGGGTCTTTGGTTTGTTAGGCAACTTTTGGTGTCTAATTTCATACACAAAGGAAATCAGGGATGTTAGCCATCTGGAAAGTGATACCTTCGAAACTGAAAGGCCCTTTCTGCCTTCTGCATAAGAGACAAACAACTGGTCAGTTTTTCTTATCTGTTTGGTCCTATCCAAATAATACCTTAATTGACGATGGACATCTAGCCAATGCAATTTTTGTTCAGACCTATTAGAAAAGTTAGGAAAAAACACAGGGAGGTCAATGTTTTGATTTAGATTTGCCGCAGAGGCTACTTTAGGTAAAAAGGATGGATTGGTCCGTAAGGATACCCTATCCTTATGAAACAAAAGATACGGTGACTGCTGAGTGCATGAAGCTCTGAGACCCTTCTAGCTGAAGTAATGGCTACCAGAAAGAGAGTCTTCCAGGATAGCAATTTCATTGAACAGGAAGCTGCAGGTTCAAAAGGGGGAAGAATTAAAGATGTGAGAACTAAATTAAGGTCCCAAGAGGGAGGAGGATTTCTTATAGGAGGTCTAAGAAGAAAAACTCCCTTCAAGAAAGCTTTGCAAAGCTTGTGAGACATGATGGCAGAATCTGAGATGCCCACATGAAAGTTAGATATAGCTGCCAATTGAACTTTAAGAGTAGAAGGAGATGAACCTGCATGGAAAAGTTCAGCTAGAAAATAAAGGACTACTTGGATGGGAGCAGTGAAAGGATCTATGTCCCTTCCTTGAGCCCAATAGGCGAAACGTTTCCACTTACTAAGATAAATCTTCCGAGTGGAAGATTTATGGGAAGCTATCAAAATATCTCGAACAGAGTGAGATATTTGAGGAAGCCTGGCTAAGGTTGGAACTGGAGAAACCAAGCAGTGAGGTTCAGAGAGGGGAGGGAGCGATGTAACTGACCCGACTGATGGATCAAAAGATCTGGAACTAGGTCCAGATGCCAGGGTTGCTCCAACAGACGGGGAATTAGTGAAAGACGTTTTAAAGGGGTCCGCAAAATTGCATAGCCGCATCCAGGCATGCCGGCGTAAGGCCACACCTGTCCCTGCGGCCCTGCTCGCTCCATCAGCCTCATATGAAAGGAGGCGCATGGAGGAGTTAGCTATAGAATTTAGGGTAGCCAGCTGAGCGTTCATCTTGTCCTGAAAACCCGCAGCTGTAGGGTCCTTCAACATCTCACTCGCTTCCTTGATCAAGTCTCTTTGAAGACGAGTGAAATGGCAGAGGTAGTTCAGCGAACGCATAGCAAAGGTCGCTGACGAAAACATCCGCTTCCCGTACCTGTCCATAGACCTAGATTCCTTGTTAGGAGGATGGACAGGCACCGAAGGATCAGCTAGCTCCTTCTTAGTGGCGGCAGCTACCACCATAGCATCCACAGAAACTCCCTTAGTGAGAAATTGCTTATCTGCTGGTGCTGTGATAAACTTTGAAGGTCTCCTGGGGGTGGGGTCCACAGAGTCAGGAGCCGTCCAAGCCTTTTTAGCTACCACCTGCATGAGGGGTCAAAGGGGGGGGGGGACACCCAGGAGGTGGAAGGGCGAGAGCCAAACGCCTCAAGATACACAGATTCATCCTCCGAAGGGTTAAGGGCTGGCCAATTTCCCCTCTGCTTCAGGATCTCTAGAATGTCTGCAAAGGAGACATCTTCAGAAGGGGAACGGGGGGAACCCTCGGAATCCTCTAAATCTGTGTCAGAGGTGACAGACTCAGGTGAGTCTAAGTGCTTCCTCTTACACTTTCTCTTCCTAGGGGGCTCCCCTGCCAATTCAGGAGAGGCCTCGGAAGAGGATGAGATCCCCACAGGTGATTCTTGAGGAGCTCTCTCTCTGCGGTCTGGGATGAGGGAGTGAGTAGACATAACCTGAGGCACCGAAGAGGGAGGGGCAGACGGAGCCGACTGTGGAGTTGAACCAGGTTCCAACACACTCCGCATGACCTCGAACGCACCCCTGTCAGGCAGAGCCAGAGGTCCCCGCTCCGAAAAGCTGAAAACCTCCCTCGGCACCGACAGCGATGGCTCCGAGGCCGATGTCGGAGCCGAACTCACCAGCGCCGAAGCACTGAGAGGAAGAGCGGGGTCAGACAAGGGTCCGATGCCACTCACCCCCTCGGAGCCGACGAGGGAAGTCCGGCGCCGAGATTCTTCCAAGGAAGAAATCGGAGCCGATGACGGAGCCGAAGACAATTGTATCGGCTCCGACGGTATCACAGTCTCGGGTCCGAAACGCCTGCCCGAGCTCAAAGGAGTCGGAGGAGGAATATTTTGAGAAATAGGGTTGAGCATCGACTGAGTCGGGCTCTGAAGCATCTGGGCCCGTGCCTCGGACTTAAGAAGTCGACTCACTACCCTCTGAAGGTCATGGTCCGAAAGCCTCGAAGACCTAGAGGAGTGCGATCTATGGCTCTGTTCAGACAGCAGGGGAGAAGCTGGAGCCGAATGAACGGAGCCGAGGGACGGTGACCTTGACCTCTTCCTAGATGTCGGCTCTGAAAGCCTGATCGGAGCCGACGTAGCAATTTCCAAAACCTCGGCTCTGGCCAGAGCCGAGGGAACCACCGCAGTGGAAGTTAAGGTCTCATCGGCTCCAGCCGGAGCCGATGCAGGAGTAGACTTAGGAGTCTTAGGTGCCGACTCAGTACCTGGAGCCGAAGACCTAGAAGCCTTAGAGGGTTTGCCCGAAGATGCAGTCGGGGGACCCTCAGGCTTTAACAAGCCCCGTAAAATAAGCTTGTTTTTCCTTTCCTGCAGGACTCTAGGGCTGAAGCCATGGCATACAGCACAAGAGTCCTGCAGGTGTAAAGGTCCCAGGCAGTACACAAGAAGTGTGACCGTCTGTCAGAGACATTTTCTGACAGCACGAGTCACACTTCTTGAAGCCTGAGACCTTTGAATCCTTGGACATATCAAGGAACAAGTGTAACCACACACAAGCACAAACACACCGATTACACTATACACTAATAAAACTAACTTAAACTAAATAAATTTAGATAGTTTTAGATTTATAAAAATCCCTACAAAAAAAAAACACATACACTCCAAGGGGAGATGGGAGGGCCCAAAAGGCCTAAGGGAAGAACTATAAGTTCTTGTGGTAAAAAAAGGAGAAAGAACAAGGAAGAAGGAATAAAAATCCTTTAAAATAAGGGGAAACTGTAAAGAAAACGAATTTAAAGGGGTTTTGTAACTTTTTAAAACTATTTTCTACACTCACCTGAAGCCGGTTGAAGCAACACGTCTCGATAGCTGTAGCGGCAAACGAGATCTGAGGTAATACCGCCTAGCATTGTGGGATATAAGGGGAGCCTCGAGCCGGTGGAACCAACTCTCGAGCTTTTAGAGTGGCCGAGTCGGAGCCGAGGTCGGCTCCGAACCCATCCAGCAAGAATGAAGGCGAGATAGACAACTTAACATCACCTGTTTACAATCCCCATTACACACAAAAATAGCATGCAAAGAAAACTATGCAACAGAAAACTATGCAACAGAAATACAATACTATTAAGAAAAGAAGGTGTTTTCTTTGCTTACAGTAATAGCATTCTCCCCTCTCTTCCCTTCCCCAAAGCATTTTTCCGAACATTAATGACATGAAGTAGGGCATATACTGGAGTCCCCACTCAGCAAACAAATTCTGAAGCTGTCCAATGTTTCCAGAGTTCCTTGTGCTATCATATTTCATAAATATAATGAATGCTTTCTTATCCCACATCAAGTTACTGATTATATTACTGTTCGTCTCCATCACCCAGATCCTGTCTGCATTTCCAACATACTCTCGATTCTACTGGTCAACTCTCATGCTCCCTTCCTTCTCTCTATTTTCCTTTGAAATACTGGAAAAGGTTTCACAGGTGCAGTCTCTCTGTGGTCTTTATTACCAGAGGAACGAGAAGCCGAATCTCCTCCTGTTTCACAGCTCAGCTTTTGTTGGACAAACTTCTGTATTTCCTCCTTAGCAAGCACTTCATCAAAAAATGATTTTGTCCCTCCAGGGAAGAATACCTTGAAGACAGCTGGATATAGCAGTCTGAATTTCATACCTGCATCTTGGCAGTCTCTGAATAGAGGGATGAATTTACTTCTCTTTTGCCTGGTGTATCTCCACAAACACTCTGCTGTCACCTACTTTTAGTATTTTGTCCTTCTGCCACCGTTTTGACAAAATCAATTTTCTACTGGGTAGGATTGCTTCCTTACTATTAAAGGTCTAGGTTGCTTTCTTATCGCTAGATTTGGAGCATAGACACAATGTGCCCATTCAACTAAAATCTTGCTCTGGAATACCAGTCCAGCTGCTTATTTGTACTTTCATGAATTTAATGCAGTCTGTTCCTTCCAGCTTCTCTGGTATAGCTGAAAATCATAAGTTTTCCCTGCGTGCTCTGTCCTCTAATTGTATTATTTTTTGAAACATCTCTTCCTAAGCAGTCTCATATTCAGCCAGCCTTTTCTTCATTTCGATCTCTGACTTTTGCAGCTTTATCATCTCATCTGAATATCTGTTTAAAGCTTCTTCCATTTGTTCCAGCCTTTTGTTTGTGTTAATATACTCTATTAGTGTTTTATTTTAACCAGGTCTGTATGCAGTTGTCTTGTATCATCCTGTAGGTTACTGGAAGTCACGTCTGAAGGTTGCATTACTTTTTGTTGAGCAGCTGCAAAACTCTCCCTAGTCAGTGGTTCTTCCTCACTTTTTGTAGCGGATTTGTTTCCAGGTCTTCTGTGTTTATTTATTCTTGGCATCCAGGCAGTGTACTAATTAGGCAGTTACTGAAATTCACCCATAAAACAAGTCTACTGGCCTTCTCTGCTAAGTTTCTGATTTCACATTGAGAGAGCTAAAAACAAGCTATTACTCAGTGTGCAGCCATCTTGGAAATCCCCTCATACTCTTCGGATACTATGTCTAAAATTCAGCTGTTACATGTGATGGTCTCCCTCCATGCAGAAGGAAGGATATGAAATCTCTGACTGCTTCCAGAGTGCAGCAGTCAGGCAAGGCCTTAGGAAGACTGCTGCTCCTCTCACTTCATTGGGCACTGTAAAATCAATTCCCGATTAGAGTGACAACTTCTACATTTTGGTTTGTGCCGGTCATGGAAAGCACAACCATTCTATCTTTTACTTGGCTGCTGGCTGTACTGGAACCACTTCTAAAGTCTGCTCTTCTGCATTTTGGAAAAGAAGTGTGAAGTTGTAACTGTCGCACTAAAAGATGTAAAAGTTTTTCTTGTAATGTCACTATTCGCCAGTTTTGCCTTTACTTGTGCCTCAAATTGGTCAGAGACATTTAAAGAGATGTTAAAGCAGGATGCCTCAAAATCCTGTTGAAATTCCATAAGGAAGAGCCAGGTCTGGCAGCACGATGTTATTCCAGTGCTTGCCATACTCGCTGCACTGTGGGCAAGGTGCACAGAATGATTACTCAAAGTAGAAATGGTGGCAAGTTTCTTATGGAGTTCCTTGTTATGAGGACATTTTACTGTATGATCCAACACCAATTCTTTTAAGGGGACTTGCTACCTGTATCACTGTGGGGGCCTCAATGTCTTAGCCTTGCATCCTGTATGCCAACTTTAAAGGATGCTAACTAGCAGTGTCTTGGTCAGCTTAAAGATCAACCTGGAGGTGTACATTTGCTTCATATCTCTCCTTCAGTCTACTGCAGCATTATGCATAGTGCTCTGCCCCAATCCCACTCCACATGATAGGCATGCTCATCCTACACTGCTAGCTTCACAAAGTCCCAAGCTGCATAGCAAACTTTGGTCACCAGGGCCACAGTCAGGGCTTTAACTCTGTGTGGCATTGGAGATGGCTCTCTGTATCAGAACGCCCCCATTGTACTGGCCAAATTTCCCCTAGTAATAAAACTCTCAACTGTCAGATTTTCAAACACACCCTCATTCTGATTTAAAAGTTTTGTTTCCCCTTGTAAAAATTATGAATCTGCAACAATGCAGTAAAGGCTGAAGTCGTAATACCATCATGCATTACAGTTACAAACTTATTTTTCTTCAGAAAATGCATGCTAATAAAAAATCCTCTTAGCTTAAGTTAGTGTTTGCAATATTTAAACTTTATCCCTGATCTGGGTCCTTGGTCTCGTATTTTCTTCTCCATTCTTGATTTCAGAGTTAGACAGTTCGCAATCAATAAAAATACCACCTTGAATCTTCACTGATCACACACCAATCCTTGTGGGACTAAGCTGGATAACAAAAGTAAATAAAATTATAAATAAGGGTGCTCAGTATGGACAAGGTTTCAGTTACTATTGTCCACAGGTTCAATAGGCCATACCCAGAAATATTTCATGATGACATGAACGAACAACCAAGTAGCTTTGACACAACCACCACCACTGGACACAATATGTAGACAGGCAGTGGAAGTAGCTTAACAGTACTGTCATAAATGTTCAATTAGGAAGTGAGTCTCTGTAGGGTCTGTTACTGGATGCATGAACACATGTACACTGCATTATGTTTTACTGATGCTGCGGGGGCTGTGCTGACTAAAAGACAAGTTTTAGTTCCAAGCACTTCAGAGCTTTCCTGCTAACAGACAGAGAGGTTTGAACCATGAAAGGCCAATGCTAGGAACAAAAAACAATAGAAGTCCACACACTGACAAAAATCATCACTCAGAAAATAGGGGGAGCAGCTACTGCAGCAATGAGCAGTGCAGCATCTATTGTTACTGTAAGTTTACTTACCCAGCTGTACTATGTTAATCATACTGATCACTGCTGCAAGCAGCCTTAGGTATATGGGTAGATTACCCTAGCTTACTACATTTGGCAGGTGGAAGGAGAAGAGTCCAGGATCCCTGGAGAATGTACTTAGCAGAAGTTGACCTGGACCTAGACAAGAAATGCTTCTTAAAGATATGTACACAGGACCAAGTAGCAGCTTCTAGAATACTTTATGAACACACTTGGTGCAGTGGATAATCCAAAGGGCAAAGAACAGAACTGATAATGTGATCCAGACACACAAAACCTTAACAAACGTCTGAAGTCTGGATGAACAGGGATGTGATAAGCATCTTCTATGACTTGTGTTACCAGGAAACTTGAAAGAGGAAAAAGAGGTAACCGGTTATGAAGTGACATCATTTTGAGTTTGGGCACTATCAGAAACAGGATTAGAAAAGAAAGATGAATAATTGGTCTCCACGCATTTTCTTTCTTTTGCTCAAAGAACATCCTTGAATAAAACCCTTCCCCATCTGGGAAGGGGAGACTGGTTCTACAACTCCTAGGGACAGCATGGGAAGAAGAACTGATGGAAACATGAAAGTCTGATCTGGAAGATGAGGAATGACTCCTGGAAATGAGGAATTTCCTCCAACTGTTAGCTGTAAAATTCATGAAGAATCTTCAGAACCCATTTGTCTGAAATTATCTCTTGCCAGAGGAAAACATGGGAATCCAGACTTTATGGAGAAAAAGCAGCCAGGGTGGTAGGGTGTTTACAAGGTATCTTGGACAGTCATTCCGACTTACTGGACTGTCCTTGGTTTTGTGAGGTTTGAGGTTTCTTTTTGAACCCCCTTCCCATTTCTTCTTAAGAATCTGTTTACCTGTGTTTTGCTAAGACTGTTTATTCTGCTTTTTGCCAAAAATGGATGAGGAGTTACAGAATCCCTTAGACAATCTGGAAAAGGAGGAATAAGAAATTTAGACATTGCCTGGATAAGCTTACTTATTTCATCACACTTTCTGATCACCTCTGCAGCACAGGAGCCAGAAACTAAATCGCTATCCAAATGGGAATTTAAAATCTCATTGAATGCATGCATGCATGCATGCATGCAAACTTCCTCAAAATAGTATTGGTGGACATAGCCCTGGAAGAAGAATCAACAGAGTCATTCACACAATGTGAACTTTTAGTTATGTACTCACCATAACTTCAGATGTTTGGGATCCATCTCGCCTACATTCTGACTGATGGGTTCGGAGCCGATCCCTCGGCTCCGACTCGGCACGCTTATGCCAAAGAGCGAAGTCTCTTATTGGCTGAGCTTATTATATCCCAGGATGCACCACTACCATTCCCCCAGATCTAGTTTGTCCGCATACATGCACACATGCATACCCTGCTTATATAACATCGTCAGATGAAACAAGATAAAACAGTAGAACTCAAAACCGTTCAATCTCTTCTGATCTCCAAGGCAGGGGAAGGAGGGTGGGTATTAGGAATGTAGGCGAGATGGATCCCAAACATCTGAAGTTATGGTGAGTACATAACTAAAAGATGTTATGTGATCCTATCTCGCCTACATTCTGACTGATGGGACAGCGTCCCTAGCACCTGAATCCTGGGTGGCTCACTGGAAAACACTCCTGAGTACCGTGGAACCAAATGATGCTCGCCCTTTAGATGCCACATCCAATTTGTAGTGGGAAATGAAAGTGTGCGGATTGGACCAAGTAGCCGCAGCACAGATTTCAAATAGCGAGCTTGGAATGAAAAGCTATAGAAGTAGCCATAGCTCTGGTAGAATGAGCTTTGATAGATGTTGTAAGTTGCTTATTCAAGAAGAATAAGCCTGAGTTATGCAATCTCTTATCCATTTTGAGATAGTAGCTTTTGTGATGGTTTGGCCCGTTTATTATCTGAGAAGGACACAAACAACTGGTCTGACTTACGGTTGCTGAGTCCTGTCTAAATAGAAGCGTAATTGCCTGTGAACATCCAATTTATGAAGAGTGTATTCTGCTTCATTGGAGAATTTTGGGAAGAAAACTGGTAGCTCTAGAGATTGTTGTAGGCAGAAACTAGAACAGATCTTTGGGACAAAGGATGGATTAGGCCTAAGTGATACTCTATCCTTGTGGAAAATCAAGTACGGTGGCTTAATAGACAGGGCTTGAAGCTCTGAAACTCTTCTTGCAGAAGTAATTGCAACTAAGAAGGCAGTTTTCCAAGACAGATATTTTAACTCGCATGTAGCAGCCGGTTCGAAAGGGGAGATGTTAATCGCCAAGCACCAAATCAAGATCCCACGGAGGTGCAGGATGAAAAACTGGGGGTCTTAATAGGCTCGCACCTTTAATGAAAGTTTTGCATAGTCTGCAGCTCATCAAAGGAGGATCCATGGATTCGTGGAATTTAGAGATAGCTGCTAGTTGGACTTTAATAGTTGAGACAGGAGATCCCTGATTAAATAGGGATGTTAAGAATTTCAAGACCTCTGGGACAGGAGCAGTGATAGGGTCTAAGCCCTTGAGTTGAGCCCAGATAGCAAACCTCTTCCACTTACTAAGGTACAATTTGTTAGTGGTGGGTTTGTGGGCCGAAGATAAAATGTGAACAACTTCCGGGTCTAGTTTGTGCCTTCTGACTAAAGTCGGAAGTGGAGGAGCCAAGCTGTCAAATTCAAAGATTGAAGGGACTGATGCCGATGTCCCGACTGATGGATTAACAAGTCCGGAATTAGGTCTAAAGTCCACGGATCGTCCACTGCATGCTTCTTCAGGTAGGGAAACCATACCTGACGAGGCCAGTATGGGGCAATCAGTATCATTGAAGACCCCAGTTGAGAAGCTTTTTGAATAACTCTGGGAAGAAGCGGAATTGGAGGAAAGGCATAAAGTAGCCCTGTTGGCCAAGGTTGTGCTAGAGCATCCATAGCTGGTACTCCCTGATGTGGGATCAAGGAGAAAAACCTTTGGCACTTGGTGTTCAGTGGAGTTGCAAACAGGTCGCAGCACGGCGTCCCCCATCTCCTGAAAACCTGAGCTGCTACTGTGTGGTTTAGAGACCACTCGTGAGGAGAGAGAATTGTCCTGCTCAATTTGTCTGCCAATATATTTGACTTTCCCGGGATGTGGGTTGCTACCAAGAAGCGGTTGGTAGCTATAGCCCATTCCCACACTCTCATGGCCTCTCTGCAAAGGGGGTATGATCTGGTCCCTCCTTGTTTGTTCAGGTACCAAACCACCGACATGTTGTCTGTGTGGATGGCGATGATGCCCTGAGGAAGAAACTTGTGTAAGGCTTGTAGGGATAGAAGTACAGCCCTCATCTCCAACACGTTGATGTGGAGAAGAGCTTCGTCTGGAAGCCAGGAGCCCTGAACTAGCCTGCCCAGACAATGCCCCCCCCACCCTATCTGGGAGGCATCTGTCATCAGGGTAACCACTGGGGAGGGGAGAACAAAGGGTTTTCCTTGATCCAAGTTGGATGTCTGAAGCCACCAGTGAAGGTCCCTTTTGCATATTTCCGTAATCATGATGTGATGATTGAGGGGAAGATCCTGAAAGGACCATTGAGTTGACAAGAGCCACTGAAGAATCCTCATGTGTAATCTTGCTAGAGGAACTAAAAGAACCGTGGCAGACATTGAGCCTAAAACCTGTAGAACCATCCTGGCTGGGGCTTTGGATCTCGAGATCAGAGCTTGAACTTGGCCCTGTAAAGTTCGGATCCTTTCGGCAGGAAGAAAGACGCATCAATCTTGAGTCTATCTCTGCTCCTATAAACTTTATGCGTTGAGAGGGCAGCAAGACAGACTTTGACCAATTGAATGTAATCCCCAGGGAAACACCCAGGGAGATGGTGGCTTTGAGGTTGTCCATTAGTAGATGCCTGGTGGTGGCAGTTAGGAGCCAGTCGTCAAGATAGGGAAACACTTGGAATCCAAGACTTCTCAGGTGAGCCGTCACTACTGCCAAACACTTGGTGAACACCCTGGGGGCTGTGGTGAGACCAAAGGGCAGAGCGCAAAATTGGTAATGACTGACTCCCAGGCTGAAGCGCAGATACCTCCTGGACGCCTGATGTATCGGTATGTGATAATAGGCGTCCTTGAGGTCTATGGAGCACATCCAAACATCCTTCTCCAACAATGGGAGAATGGATTGTAACGTGACCATTCGAATTTGGATTTCGTGACGGATTGGTTCAGTCTGCTGAGATCCAATATTGGCCTCAGGTCCCCTGTCTTTTTGGCACTAAAAGAACCTGGAGTAATTTCCTGATCCGATCTGGTCTGTGGGGACCGGTTGGATGACTCCTTTTTCTAGCAGCTTTAAAGCTTCTGCGGCTGCTATTTCCCTTTGACTGGGTGGTGGGTCCGGGATTCTTTTGGACGGTGGGGGTGAGTATGTGAATGGGATGGTGTAACCTCCGGCAATGATCCGAAGCACCCATCTGTCCTGAGTGATTGACTCCCAGGCTTTTAGGTGCTTGGCAAAACGACACCCGACTGGCTCCGGAGCAGCACAGCCGGGCAATCCCTCATGACTTTTGGGAGGCTGAAGAGCCACGAAAGGACTCGCGGTCTCCAGAATTGCGGGGCCCTCTGCCGCCTCTGGGACGGCGTCTCCCTGAAAAATTTCCCCGTCCTCTGCCTCTGGACGGGGAATCTTCCTGCTGTTGGGAGAAAAACTTGCGAGATTTGCGGAACCACATTTTTCCCCCTCCATTAGCCTTGGGGTAAGGCCGAAAGGGAGTGGAATAATGGGCTCCTACGGCAGATAAAGTTTTTCCCTCTTGCTCACAGCGAGTAAGGGTGTCTTTCACCTTGGGTCCAAACAATGAGGACCCATCAAAGGGAGCGTCGGCGAAGGAAGACTTAAAGGCCTCCGCAAACTGACACAAGCGGAGCCAGGCTTGTCTACGTAGAGCCACGCCTGTGCCTGCCGCTCTACCCGCCCCTTCGGCCACATAGGAAATGAGCCTCATGGACGAGTTAGAAATTGACGTAAGGATAGCCAACTGAGAGCTAACCGACTGGGCTAGCTGCTCAGGTAGGTTACCCGAGAGGGAATCTGACAACTCCTTGACCAGATCCCTCTGAAGCCTGGTAAAATGTGCCAAATAATTCAGAGACCTTAAAGTAAAGGCCGCTGAAGTCAGGGTGCGCTTCCCGTACCTGTCCATACTCCTAGACTCCTTATTAGGAGGATGGACGGACGTTGAAGCCTCTGCCACATCCTGTTGTGTAGCAGATGCCACCACCATGGCATCTACAGCCACGCCTTTAGTAAGGAACTCCTTCTCGGGGAGCAGACAAAAATTTATTTGGACGAGAAGGAACTGGTTCCACGGTATCTGGATGTTCCCACCCTTGACAAACTAAATCCAGAAGCTCGTCGAAGGCGGAGACACCCAGGAGGCGGAGGGCTGAGCCCCAAAGGCCTTGAGGAGCACTGACTCGTCCGCAGAGGGGTTTGGATATCCAGCCGCCTCGTTGTTTGAGGATCTCTAAGATGTCTGCAAATGAGACATCATCCGAGGGCGACTGGGACCCTCTGCATCATCCATATCAGTGTCTGATGTAATAGACTCGGGGAGTCCACGTGCTTCCTCTTGCACGATCTCTTCCTTGGGGGTTCCTCCAAGACAACTCGAAGAACCCTCAGGAGGAGGGGAACCCCACTGGGGGTAACCTCAGGCCTCGGGGCTCCGCTGGCTACGGACAGGGGAACTGCCAAAGACCCAGTCTCCACGCCCAGGGAAGGTGCCGGTAAAGCCGGAGAGATGGCCGAAGAGGACTTGGCCAAGGCACTCCTCATGGCCCTGAAAGCCGGACCCCCAGAATCCTGGGAGTGTCCGGTCTCCGGAGCCGTGATAGCCGACGGAAGTCCCGCAGCCGAAGCACCGAGGGGGAGGCTCGGAACCGAAAGCATAGGTCCCGAAACATCACCCCCGGGTCCAGCCGAAGAAGTCCGCGTACCAAACTCGGACCCGAAGGCCCGGGTTGGAGTAAGAGTCGGAGCCGACTCTGAGATCTCCACCGGCTCCAACAGCACCTGCTCCGACGGAGCCGAAGCAGTCGGAGGAGGAATGGCAATGGGGTGGGCCAAGGTCATCGGCTCCGAAGCCAACTGGGTCGGAACCGAAACAAATTTTTGGAAGACTGGTGACTGGAACAGTCTTTGGAGCACCCTGTCTATATCAGAATCTGACATTCTCGAAGACCGAGAGGAAACAGAACGGGTTCGAGACGGCCTCTCCATCGGCCCCAAAGGGCTAGGGGACCGGCTCCGAGGCGACTCGATGAGTATCGGCGCCGAGGGAATACACACACCAGATTCCATCGGTGCCGAGGTGGACGCCGAGGAGGAAGTGTCTGAGCGGCGACCCTTGTCGGCTCCGAGCAGCGGAGCCGGCGAAGGTGACCCGCCTCGATGCCCCAGCCATCGGCTCGAAGCCAGAGGAGTCGATACTGGTGGCATCGAGGCAGACTGTTCGACCTCGGCTCCGAAGTCTTTGGAGCCGAAGGAGAGGCCTGCCTATGTCTCTTGGCGGTCGGATCCGACGGACTGGTCGGAACCGACGCCTTTTCTTTTAGCCGGAGAAGGAGAGGATGCCAAGGCTTCTTCAAAGGAAGGTTTAACTAACCCCTTAAGAATCAATTTATTTTTCCTCTCCTGGAGGACCCTTGAGGAAAAAGCGTGACATACGCTGCATGACTCCTGCAAGTGTTTTGCCCCTAAACAATATACACAGAGCGAATGATCGTCTGTGATAGACATTTTGAAACCACATTTCGAACATTTTTTAAAGCCCGAAGGCCTAGGGGTTTGAGACATTATATTAAACAATTCCAGTAACTTTGACAGGAAAGTAAACAGCTAGAGATTTACTGATGACAAACCTGATAGGCTTACAGTTATAGTTAACGCAAACACCTCTTGTAAATGACAGGGAACTCTGAAACCCTGTAAAGTTTTAAAAGGGTTGATAGACCGGGAAGGCCCTGGATGAAGGGGGGGCCGAAATCAAACCAACCCAATCACACACAACAAGTTTTCACAATCCAAACACACACAATAAGATCGTTAGCTGTTAAAACAGCTTTTGTGGCTAAAACAGCAAAAAAACTGACAGAAAAGTTAGTTAATAATAACTACTCAGCCCAGCCAGCTCGAGACCACGTCTTCGCAGGGAAGCGGCAAACGAGATCTGGGGGAATGGTAGTGGTGCATCCTGGGATATAATAAGCTCAGCCAATAAGAGACTTCGCTCTTTGGCATAAGCGTGCCGAGTCGGAGCCGAGGGATCGGCTCCGAACCCATCAGTCAGAATGTAGGCGAGATAGGATCACATAACATCAATGAGTACAGACTTATGCAATAGAATAAAAGTACAATTGCGTACACTTACCATGTATGTAGGTGCATTCACTGTTGCAGTCATTACATTTAGGGTTATCCTGCTAGGGGTAGCCCTCAGTCGGCCTGAATACCAGAGGCTAAGTATTTCTGTGTCAGCTGCTATCGCTCCAGGAGTGACGTCAGGTTGTCAGTGATATAAAAACAGGCAGCCAACACCATTACATCAGTTTTTCTTGCCCTAAATTTCAGAAGCCCCCAATAGGGAGCTAAGTTAAGGTGGAAGAACACCACCCATAGAAAGTAAATACCAAAAATTCCTTGTAAGGAGAGAGAGAGAGAGAGACAAGGAGGATGAAGGGAGGGAAACCAGGACTGCAAATGTGAATACACTCGAACATCTACATTTATGGTAAGTGTACACAACTGTACAATGTTCTTCGTGTTTCACTGTTGCAGTCATCACATTTGGGTTGATTCCCAAAGTCAAAGCAAAGGGTGGAGGCAGTCAAGAAGACTGGGGGCTGGATTTGGAGAAGATAGGCAGGTGGTAATGCTTGGTGAAGGTATGAACAGATGTCTATGTTGCAGCCTCCAGGATGTCCCTGATGGGGACCCCTCTGAGGAAAGCTGCAGAAGTGGAGGTTGCTCTGGTGGAATGTCTTGACCCCCTTTGGGGGTGGTTTCCCATGCTGTCTGTAGCAGAAATGGATGCAGTGTGCTATCCATTTGGAGATTGTTTGGACATTGCCCTCTGCCCCTGCAGCCATAAGTGCTTATAGCTCTGATACTCTTTCTTGCTGAAGTGATGGCCAGAAGCAAGGCTGTCTTCCAAGAGAGAAATTTGAACTCTGCTGAAGCTGCAAGTTCAAAGGGAGGAAGGGTGATCTTTTCCAACACAAAGTTAAGGTCCCAAGCTGGGGTAGGAGCTCTTCTGGGTGGCCTCAAGTTGTTAGCCCCTCTTAGGAACTGTTTGATGACAGGGTGAGAGAAGAGAGGTGGCTCTGTGCTGCAATGGCTGAGGCATGAATTTTAATAGAAGAGAAGGATAGACCCCTGTGTAGTAGGTCTGCCAGGTAATCCAGGATGAAAGGTAGGGAGGGCTGTTCCGTTCTGGCTCCCTTAGCCTGGATCCAGGTGCAAAACCTTTTCCACTTGTCAGCATAAGATTTTCTAGTGCTGGGGCGTCTGGCCTCACGTATAACATCTAGAACTTGTTTGCTTAGACTGGCAGTTTGAGGAGAGGTCAGGGAATAAGCTCGGCTGCCAGGTTGAGGGTCTGCAGTTGGGGATGCATGAATTCTCCATTCCTCTGAGTCAGGAGTGTTTGGATCTGAAGTAGGTGCCATGGTGACAGGGATGACAGGCTGCTCAGCAGTGGGTACCAGTGCTGTCGTGGCCAGTCTGGGGCAATCAGGATTGTCCTTGCTTTTTCCTCCCTTATTTTGAGCAGTACCCTTGGAATGAGAGGTAGAGGGGGAAATGCATAGACTGAGAAGTTTACCCACTGGAAGGATAGACCATCCACTTTCCAGGCCTTGCTGTGAGGTTCCCTGGTGCAGAATTTGTTGAGCTGATGACTGGAGTGGGAGGCAAATAGGTCGACCTTCGGGGTGCCCTATTTCTGGGTTACAAGTGTGAAGGTTCTGTGGTCTACCTGCCACTCGTGTGGATCTAGGAGGTTTCTGCTTAAGTTGTCTGCCAGAGAGTTTAGAGAGCCTGGCAGGAATTGTGCTAATAGGTGTAGTTGCATGGGTGAGGCGGTGTGCCAAAGGGTCGTGGTGAGCCTGCACAGAGGATAAGAGTGAGTCCCTCCCTGCTTGTTGATATACCACATCACTGTGGTGTCTGTTTTGATCAGTAGGGGCCCAGGGGAGAGTAGGGGTCTGAAAGCTATCAGGGCTTGCTGAACAGCTAACAACATCTCTTTTTAGTTGATGTAAGATGTATTTGATTTGGGCTCCATTGGCCCTGAACGCACCTGCCCATCCAGGTGAGCCCCCCCACCAGGCATAGTCTGATATGTCTGTAGTGAGGGTCTGGGCGGCGTGGGTTTTGAGAAGGGAAGTCCCATGTTGTGGTAGCATGCTGCTGCCCACCAAAGAAAATCTTTTCTTAGACAAGGTATCATTGGTATGAGAGTTTCCAGGTCTTCAGAGTGCTGACACCAAAGGCTTTTTAGGTACCATTGTAATTTCCTCATATGCAGTCTGGCATATGGAATGAGTAAAATGCAAGAGGCTATGAACCCTAGAGCTTGCAGGATTTTCCTTGCGGATAACTGGGTCCTGGTGGCCAGTTGAGAGAAGTAGGCTGTCAGGTAGGCTTGTTTTTCTAGAGTAAGGAATGCCATCCGGGATGCTGTTGTCCAGGCTTGCTCCCAGGAATACAATTTATTGTGTGGGGACTAGCTTGGATTTCATTTCATTGATAGTATACCCCAGGGAGGTCAGTAGGTCCTTCACAAAGGCCAGGTGCTGTAGCAGCTTTTCCTGACTGAATCAGGCAGTCGTCTAAGTATGGGTAAATTTGAATATTTCTTTGCCTGCAAAAAGCAACGGCGGGAGCCAGACAATTTGGGAAAACCTTGGGAGCAGTGGATAAGCCAAAGGGAAGCGCAGTGAACTGAAAATGCATTGATCCTGCCCTGAAGATTAGGTATTTCCTGCATAACTTCCAGATTGGGATGCGTAGGTAGGCCTCCTTTAAGTCTAGGGTGGCTAACCAAGCATTCTTGGAAAGCATACGCAGAAGATGCTGGAGGGTGAGTATTTTGGCCTAACTGTTCTGCAGGAACATGCTGTATTGCCCTCATGGAGATCAGGGAAAGGACTTGCTTTTTGGCCTCTGCCCACTAGTTTGGGGGAAGATCTGGGAACCCTTTTGGGGTTGGCAGAGTGTGGAAATTAAATATGTATTCCTGGGAAACTATGTTGAGCACCCAGCGGTCGCTGGTAATGGGGCCCAGTTGCTTGCGTGGAAGGAGAGTTTTCAGCCTAAGGGCATGAGCAGGTGGGCAGAGGGAGGGGGTGGAAGTGAAAAGTCAATGTGAGTTCTTACCCATAAGGGGGTGGCTTTGCACTCCCTGATTTAGAAGAGGAGGAACTCCATTGCTTAGATCTCTGCATTCCCTGGGGCTGTTGTTTGGGGGGGTCTGCTTCCCCAGGGTCTGGGCTGAGCTGGCACGGAGGGGGCAGGAAAGGACAAGTGATTGGTGGCTCAATGTCGGTGGATGGACTTTTAAGAAGTCTGTCTGCATAGATTTAGTTTTTTCTTCCATCTTTTTTAAGACCTCTTCTGCCTTGGTGCCAAATAAGTTGTCTTTGTACAAGGGTGCATTCCAATAATTTGGATTTGACATAATCTGGCAAGGACTGTTCCTTAAGCCAAGCATGCCTTCTAAGGACAGAACCAGTGACTGCTGCCCTGCAAGATGTTTCTAGGGTGTCAAAACCACATTGTAAGGTGTGCTTAGTTACTTGACTTGCAGAATGCATTAACTCTTGTAACTCTATTTTCTGCACAAGCAGGAAAAGATGATATTTTTTGTTTGAGGAGTTCCATGGTATGTTGCTGATATTTCAGCATGTGGAACTGACACCAAGAGCAGCAGAGGTGTATACTTTTTTACCCCATCTGGCTAAGGCTCGGGAATCCCTGTCTGAGGGGGTGGGATTCTTAGCTGAAGTTGCTTTGATTCCTTTAGGTCCTTGACAGATGACCTCGGGGTTAGCAATAGGATTTTTGAAAAGAAATTTGTGAGAGTCAGGGACTCTATAATACTGGTCAGGTTATCTGGGAGCCGGAAGGAGAGTGTCAGGGGTCAGACTGGATTCCATAAAAACATCATCCAGAACAGGAGGAATGGCCAGAGGACTGTGCTGTGGAAGATCTAAGAATTCCCAGAGTCTCTTTATTGACTGAGGATAGTCCTGACATTCCCATTGGAAATGCTCCCTTAAAGTATGTAGGGTTTCCCCAAAGGAAAAGCCCTTGGGTGGAGAGGCTGAAGGGATGGATTCCTCTGCATCAGAATCCTCATAAGCACAGAGGGGTTGCATATCTTCAAATTCAGATGCATCAGAGTCATCGGACTAGTGTTCAGATAAAACTACTAGGGACAAGTCTCTTTCTCTTGGAAGGGGTAGCCTGGCTTCCCCTAATAAGCATTATAAGGTCTTCCGCCACTTTAAGCATTTGAGACTGAGGCAAGAAAGCAGGTGCCTGAGCTTTGGTCGGCAGTTTTTTGGGTGTGGTTCGTACCCTGGGCCTTAGAAACTCGGTTTTCGAAAGAATTGAAGACACAAAAGAAGTCGTTGGTCTGTGTAGAGTATAGGTACTGCGAAGTACTTCCTCAGAAGCCGGTGCCTCCTCAGCGGCTCTGGACCCATCCAAGGTAGAGACATCCGCAGGATCCATAGTCGAAGAGTCTCGCGGCATACCGGACTATGAAAGGTATCGTTGGTGGCCTGTGAATCCACAAAAGCTGGCATCAGGGGCTGTGGAAGTGCCTCTCTGAGGACCAGAGAACTGACAACTAGCTTAACGGAAGCATCATTGGCAGTTTTGGACCTGTGTGGTCTGTCTCTATCCTTATATTTTTTCAGAAGATCGGTAGTCGGGTGGTTTACCTAAGCCATTTTAGAATTCGAGGACTGAGAGCGAAAATATCTAGCTACAATAAGGGCCCGACGACGTATAGTTCTGGCGCTGAACAAAGCACAAAAGTGACAGCAGGGGACGTCATGGTCTGGGCCCAAACAGGTGACACAGAATGAAAGTCTCAGTGTGGTTTTGCTTTCCACAGGCGAGACAACTATTGGTTAGAGCAAGAAAAAAAGGATCCCCAACAGGGTACTTGGTTTTAGAAGACTAACTTCAATTCGGAAACAAAAACTCAGGTAATAGCCAACTGGCACTCGTGTGAACTGCTTCTGCTTTGGGCTCCTCGGCAAGAAAGACTGATGTAATGACATTGGCTGCCTGTTTTTATATCACTGACAACCTGACATCAGTCCTAGAGCAACAGCAACCGACGTAGAAATACTAAGCCTCTAGTATTCAGGACAACTGAGGCTACCCCTGGCAGGATAACCCTAAATGTGATGACTGCAACAGTGAAACACGAAGAACATCTAAAATATTTAAAGCAGATTTTTTCCTCACAAGAAAACACTGCAGATAAAACTCTCCTTATACTTTCACAGTTTGAACAAACATTAACATATGAGCCTGACAATTCAAAAATTCTGAAAATCAAAGTTGTAGAAGCATGCACTTTTTCACATACTTATCAATGATTTTTTCATCCTGATCAGAAAGAGTAGGATTGGATTTAACTGTTTAGCAGCTGTGGGATCAGTTAAAGCTGCTGGGTCTTCTTTGGGAATAGTACATAAAAACGTAAAAGTCTAAGGAACTCTATACATTCTGATATATCATACTAAAACTCCTTGAAGGCTGACTTTGCCGAGACATCAGAGTAATAAAACTGTGTGGATTCTTCGCCTGGTGGTCTTTTTACTTGATTCTGTGCTATGTGGTTTTGTGGTTTTACAACTTTATACATTCTATATGTCTTTTTACGGGCATCTGATTGACTATCAAGCAACTTGCAGGAAGTAACACACACACATCCTCTAAAGCAGACAGAAAAGGAGGAATGGGTGTAGGTTCTGGAAATTCCTTCATGCCCAATTCAAAAACTTTTGAGGGACTGGGAAGTCTCAAAGGTCTCCCACTGAAAACGCTGGCACATTCTAGCAATAGTTTCAGAGAAGAAACCACCAAAGGGAGAATCAGAAAATGAGCTGTTATTGGAGTATGAACCACAAATTTGTGAAGAAAACCCTGCATCTGTCCCTTTATGTGTGTGTTCAGATTCAGAATATTGAATCTCTTTGGGAAAAGAGGAATCCCTTTCTCTTTTACCAATAACTACTTTACAGGAAAGAGCGAAATACTGAATTAAACTCTGAGCCACACCAAGTTAACTTCGTCTATTAAAGGAAAGAGGAGGATGAGTAGACACATACTAAGTTTTCAGTTTCTTTTTGACAGGAAAAATTGGGTCAATCATGTTACTAATGGCAACAGCAGCCTCCGCCAGGGATGGGCAAAGCCTTCTTTGTTCCCCTTCCCAGAACCGGCAACAGTGGCTCTCCCTTGCCCACTGAGGGGACCCCAACAGCCGCTGCACTTGAGTAACCTCCCAGTCCATAGTGGCTGCAGGGATCTGGGGTAAAACATGAGTGGTCTAAGGTTGAGTAAAATGGCCAGAGCAGAGTTACCCACCTGCAGCTGAGGTGAATTATTAGCCTGCTATGACAGCAAAGGCTGTTTGCTTAAATTTTTCGTTTTGTGGCTGGAAGAAAGACTGACAGTGGGACAAGTAGTTTGGTCCATGGTCAAGGTAACTCCTTCCCAGGGAAAAGAAGCAGAAAATGCCAGTAAAAAGTCACTTTTTTTACAGAAAAACACAGTAGAAAGCACTTTGAAACACTTTGCAGGCCCCCCAAAAAAGTAAAAGGAAAACAAATTCTCTACAAAAAAAAAAATGTGTTTTAGTTACTTTAAACAACTTTTGACATGAAATGGAGTGCTCCTGTATGATGCAGTCTCATGACACAAAATTCCTAGCTATAAAATCACACTTTCCTGAAGAGGAAAATGAAAATACAAACAATATTTAAAAAAAAAATTGCAAGGTTTTTCCCCAAAGGGAACTCATCTGCCAGAGAAAGGATGACCACCAAGCCAACCGTTGATACTCAAAACACTTAGAGGACTCCTCGGCAGCAGTAAAGCAATGGAGGGCTTGGTATCCAAAGTTGTCTTCCAGTCAGCTCAGCTCGAGCTACCTCACAATTTGGGCATGTGGAAGGTGTCATGAAGCTTTGGAAGCTAGTTGGCTGTCATATCCTTAGCAGGATATAACCCATACTGCTAAAGCTACTGCAGCATGGAACAGTATGATGAGCATCTTCCATTACATTCAGTTTATTATTAAAATTGCTATAGTTCAGGTTATTAGAGAAGTTGCAGAATACAAACTTAAAATGCACTTCATCTTTATAGAGCATGGCCTTTGACTTTTTAGGCAGAAGTGTTTATGTAGTACTAAAGACTTGACTTTGCTTCAGAAATAAAACGCAACACAGTAATATTTACATGTATACATATTTACACACATTATGAAAAACAAGTAAGCGTATTTAGTGTGTACATGTTAAGGAAAGGTGGCACAACTTTTATAATTTACAACATAAATTACCTCTGAAATTAATTTCCGAAATAATGATTTGATACAAAAAATTACTCCGTGGCAGCTGGGTGCATTAATTACTGTATTACACTAATGCAGTTCGGCAATTACATGCAAACAGTAATGACCAGCTTAAACCTAAAAATAAAGCAACAATTTCTCTAGCAAGCAAAACATAAGAGACTACTCTGTGCTGTTCTTTTAAAAGTGCTGACAGGTGCTGGAACTCCCAAAGAGCCTAGCCTACCAGGTGCTTTTCAGCACCAGGTGTCCAAGACTGTTTACAGTCTTCGAGCAGTCCCCACCAGAATCCACATCACTTCAAGTGCACTCTGTTTAGCAAAAGACCCTGAAATAACACTACAATGGAATTATAGCTCATTTCCGTAAATGATTAGATTCCTGTAAAATATGGAAATTTTAAAATTCCATTTGTTAACTAGTCCACTCACTACAAATGCACTAACAAAAAGAAAGGCCTAAATCTTAAGACAGAGGTGAATTCACAGAATGCAGTCTTAGTTGTGGTGATACCTGGTTTATCTGTGACTATTTCTAACTTCTCTAAGATAATTAAGGTATAATTAGAGCAAAGCTGCATACACAAGCTGACCACAAAGTGCTGGTATTTATCAGGATGTTCTGCAAGCAAGAAAGACAGGTAGGTATCCTTTCAGGTTTTAAGATATTTATTCACAATGCCTTCTAGAAGGCATTTGTATCACGTCATGCAGCTTCTTGTACCAATGCATTAGCATATTTGAAGCAATGTAACCCATATGCTACATACATTTCATCCATTTTTTGTATAAAATACAAGTGTGTGTGTGTGTGTATGTAAATGCATTATATATATATATATATATATATATATATATACATATATATATATATATACACACACATACATACACACACGCGTGCGCTCTTACATTCTTTGACATCTTGATGTGGCTGCTCTGATCATTATCTGTTGGACACCCGTGCAATTGCCCTAACCCCACAACTCATGCATTACTCCCCTGTTGTGGGATGGAGTGCGCGCTCTCTCTCTCTCTTTATATATATATATATATATATATATATATATATATACTTTTTTTTTTATTTGAGCCTTTATTTGTATTAATAAACAAACTCCTTTCCCCCTAATATCAATCAATTCTGAGACTGTTTAATTATCTCTCTAGTGTCTTTAATTTGTCATCCAAGTGTAGAAATTTGATAGGGCTGCACTCTGTGGACATCCAGTCTTGCTTTAGGGACAGTACTTGCTGCTCTGCAATTTTTCAATGAAGGTGTAACTCGAGGAGCCTCTCTGTGCAACTTCTAGCTACTACAGTTCGTACAATTTGTATTTTCATGGGAGAAGTACTAGCTGAAACACTTCTGGTTGCTTACCTTCTCCTGAATCTCTCTATATATGTCTTGTAAAAACATGTTCAATTCCTGCTATGCAGCTATTCAAACACTAAACCCTAGTTTGGGTGCCCTGCAGCTTCAGCCTGCACACATTTCCATGGGATTTGTATTCTTATTTTGTCTTGACTTTGAGAACCTGTTAGTATTCGCGCATTTCTGTCGCAGTGATATTTCTTCCTGGGTCGGACTGTAGTGCAGTAAGTAGCACTGCCAACTCAGTAAGAAGATTACCAGTTGAGTTTTCAAGCTGGGATACACCAGTTGAGTTTTCAAGCTGGGATACTTTATGTAGAATACATTGACCTCTATATCAACTTGGGTTTTCTCTGGGTACCCTGATTTCTTCCCACATCTCAAGCACATGCAGTAGGTGACTAGGTATCTACATTTTTCATAGGTTGTGCATGCAGTGTGTGAAAGAGTGTACATATTGTGCAAAACATCACTTTGCCCAGAATGGGTTTCATGGCTTTGTGCACATTGATTGCAGGGACCAACTCCTGCCCTTTCAAAACCAGTAAAGGATAAAACAGTTTATCAGAAAATCTAAGAATGGCTAGTATTTCTGTCTGTCCTAACTTTTCACCAACATGTTTTTTTATTTTATATTGATTTGGAAGCATCAGATGGCAAATATGATTTCAACCTTCTGTCCATTAAACACGGAGCAAGGGTGAGCAGAGTCCTGGCAAAGGAGTACTCCTACATACCAAAACTGTGAGATCACAGTCCTCAGCTTCTGCTACTATTCCTTCTTATATTTTTGAGTGGGTAGTTCTCTTTATTTGTCCATTAAGCTGTGTGAAATGTGTATGACTGAATTCCAGTTGTTCTACAAATCTTCTGAATTCTTGACTTTTTGATTGTTGATTACTGTAGGAAATGGCATCCTTAAGCACCCCTGTATTAAGGATCTAAACAGTGATGCACTAATCCCACTTGCACTTGGTGAGTATGTCAGTTTCACTGATTCAAGTTACTTGTAATAATAATCTACACGTATGAGACGTGTTTTTTGAAATGGAACAAATACAAGCCCATTTGACTCCACATAAGACTTGGCAGTCAGTATGCATTTTTGTCTTCCTTTAGACTGTTGTGATGTTACTAAATGCATATAGCAGAGCTTTGCAATGTTTGTTCTGTTTCACTCACGCCTGATCAATACAATGCACATCTTTGCTCCTTTACACTTCACTATTCCCAAATGCGGTTCATAAATCCTCACATGCATTTTCTAAATGGATGCAACTATTTTGTCAGTTTTCAACATTAAATCATGTACACTGCTTACCATACCTCTCACCTATTAGTGTAAGAAATCTGGACAAAGTCTGACAAAATGGGGGTCAAAGGCCCAAAAATAGGGAAAGATTTTAAATATTGCTCTTATAAACGTAGTAAGTTTTTAGAGTAACAGCGTTTGTTTTAACATACATTTTCTGAAGGATTGAAGTCTGAAACTCAAATGTATGTCATTATTTTGTAGCTTCAATCCTCAGATCATCCCAGTGATTTGCCAGAAAACCATAAACTGTATGAGGAACAGGCCAAAAATATGAGTCAACAATGTGAACATTCTGTAAAAATCTGGACAGTTGAGAGGTACGCTGCTTACTTCTTCCTTTAAAGAAAAATAAGGCTAAATGGGCTTTCCCTACTTAAAATTTTTGCTTAGGCTAGCCTCGCATGTTCATAGTTTTATAGGCAAGTTCTAGGCTAGCTACCCCTGCAGGCCATTATAAGTCTAGCCACTTTCCTTTGAGAGGTGAGAATCAAAGCCTGTATCTTGTGTTTATGAGGTGAAAGCTTTAACCATTACACCAACCCAAAATGAGTACCACATTTGTGTCTCTCAACTGCACCATCAAAACAAGTTTCTAAATATACAGATTTCTTGCACTGGCCAGAATGAAAGCAAGGTCAACTGCTTGAAAGGCAACTATGCACTACTACACCATCAAAGCTACTCTCACTGTAACTTCATTTAGTAACTGCATTTCAAAATCCGCATCAGTATAATTCTGAAATTCTTTTATCCTTTCTTCTGCCTTTAGTAATTACAGTGATACTCAAAAGATCTCTATTTTCTAAAAATCTCTTTATATCTGTCTGGTAAACAATCTTTACTTAACATGTATGTTTATTTCACTGAAGAATGGTCACTGTCTTTCACATTATACTTCTACAAATTAAGTAACATCCTCTGAAAACTCAAAGACATCACATCTCCTAAAAATGTGTTTTAAACATGTTTTCCAAGGGTTTATGGTCTATTTCCACCTGAACTTCTTTACCACACACATTTATTGTATTTCTCACTTTCATACATTACTAAGAAATCATTTTCATTCATCCGCAAATGCATCCTTATAAACCACTCCATCACTTAACAAAAAGTCCGAACTATCTGGAAATCAGCCCACATCATTCCACAACACAAAAGCAGCAGCTCTATAGAGCTTTCCAACTACCGTCTGATTGCTATCCTCTCTCCACCATCAAAAAACTCTATCCACAACAACATGGATTACGTCCACACTATAATACAACCACTGCCCTTCTAAGCTTCACTAACACTGTTAACCTTTTCAGAAATGAAGGTAACCTGGTCTCATCTATTTTTCTGGACCTCTCAAAAGCACATGACATGGTCTCACACTCCAGACCGTTAAACACACTATCAGAATTTAAAACCAGCCACTCCACACTCACCTGGTCGCAGAGCTATCTCACTGGGAAGCAGCAAGCAGTCAAATGGGGTAACTCATCCTGTTTCACCATACAAGATCCCTAGACCACTCTTCTCTATTTATGTATATGCCCAGAGAAGTGAAGAATGCTTTCTCCCTCATTCCTAAGTTCAGGAAAGAAAGCTAGGAGATTAACAGGCTTAAAGTAAACACAAACTACTAGGCATAAAATAGGATCTGTTCTCAAGGAAACCTTGCTCTTATGAAAAATGAGATGGGGTTGACTCACCCCGTTAAGTGCTTACAATTCAGAACAAATTCCTAGCAGATGTCAGGCCAATCAATAAAACAGTCTTCCATGTTAAGAACTTAAATCTGCCCAATAAGCTGGTTCAAATGGAGGCTAAACATTATGTAACACAAAACTAAGGTCCAAAGGAGCAACCACCTGTTTCCTAGGCAGGCACAAATGTAAAGCCCCTTTCAAAAACTATTTCACTTGCATTGCTAGGAAGGAGGAGGGGTGGGTTCTGTGAGCAGAAAAGCTGAAATGGCTGACAAATATAGTTGACAGAAGAGTACGACAAATCAATGGACAGTAACTCACACTAACACTCTAGAACCACATGAATCCAGTCCAGCCAAGGATCTTGAATCTTACAGTGGCATCAAACAGAAAAATCTTTAAGACTTACCTGTGTATGATTTCCTAGTAATTTTTTCTACTCCTTAAGCACCTGCTGCACATACTTACAAAAAAGGTGGCTAAAAGGTATAAAACTTGCAATCATCCAGGCAATTATTTGACATGTCCAGAGTAGGGTATGTCAATCTCTTTGTCTTGTGGGAGTATATCCAGTGTGTGAGGAAGCTTGTGGTAAGTGCACTTGGCTAGACTGAAAAGCAGAAAGAACTACCATTACCCTTGACCAAAGGTTTATCAAAAGTACAATTTCTGGTAAGTCCTTTCGGATTTTTAGAGGAACCCTGCTATCAGTGGAAAGGTATACAGAACACTGTCGCCCATGAGAATGAAAAAGCTTTTCCAGGTCTGTCTGCATGAAGTCCCAGAGCAAAATTTCTTTAGTTGTCTGTTCTAAAAGCAGGCAAATAGATCTACCTGAGGTGCCCCCCCCCCCCACAGGTGGATCAGTTCTTGAAAACCTCAGGATGAAAGAGTCTATACTGATTCTCTTGTGCTTGTCTGCAAAACAATTTTGCTCTGATGGAATGTATGAAGCCTGAAGAGACATAGTAAGCTGAATTACAACCTCCCAGGACATCATATCAAAACAGCAAAGGGAGTAGGAATTAGTATCCTCTTTGTTTATGTATGACATCATTGAGGTGTTCTCAAATGTACATTAGCGGATGTCCTGGAGACCAGAGAAGATTCAAGGCCTTCAAAGCACTGATAACAGCCAACATCTACCTGACATTTATGTGCTTCTGTTTGTCTACAGGATCCCACAGACTTTGCACTTGTATCCCTTTTGAAACCACTCTTCACTTCAGATCTGAAACATCTGGAGTGACTAACTAGAAGCTAGATGGAAGGGAGAATGAAAGACCTGGATTGCAAGCTATCTGGTCTTGTCACCATCTAATCACATTAAAAAAAAAGTTACTGATCAGGCACCTAGAGATACTGAAATGTAGGAGCCAATCAGTTCCCATTTCTGTGCCCTGTCCCAACTCTACCTCCTCACAGTTTACGAAAATAAATAAATTTAACTAGATTGTTTAATGAAATCTTGTAAAGTGAGAGAACGCCTGATGGAGAAAAAGTGTTTTGGTACCAATTTTTAAGAATAAGGGTGATGTGCAGAGCTGTAGTAACTACAGAATGATTAAACTGATCAGTCACAGCATGAAGTTATGGGAAAGAGTAGTGGAAGCTAGGTTAAGAAGGGAGGTGATGATTAGTGATCAGCAGTATGGTTTCATGCCAGGAAAGAGCACTACAGATGTGATGTTTGCTCTGAGAGTATTGATGGAGAAGTACAGAGAAGGTCAGAAGGAGTTGCATTGTGTCTTTGTGTTTTTAGAGAAAGTATATGACAGGGTGCCTAGAGAGGAATTGTGGTATTGTATGAGGAAGTCGGGAGTGTCAGAAGTATGTAAGTGTGGTACAGGATATGTACAAGGGTAGTGTGACAGCGGTGAGGTCTGCGGTGGGAGTGACGGATGCATTTAAGGTGGAGGTGGGATTACATCAAGGATCAGCTCTGAGCCCTTTTTTACTTACAATGGTGATGGACAGTTTGACAGACGAGATTAGACAGGAGTCCCCGTGGACTATGATGTTTTCAGATGACATTGTGATCTGTAGTGAGAGTAGGGAACAGGTGGAGGAGACCCAGGAGAGGTGGAGGTATGCTCTAGAGAGAAGAGGAATGAAGGTCAGCAGGACTGAGACAGAATATATGTGTGTGAATGAGAGGGAGGAGAGGAATGGTGAGGATGCAGGGAGTAGAGGTGGCGAACGTGGATCAGTTTAAATACTTGGGATCAACAGTTCAGAATAATGGTGAGTGTTTCTTACATTAAGAGGTTGAGAGGTATAGTAAGCAGTGTACATGATTTAATGTTGAAAACTGACAAAATAGTTGCATCCATTGAGAAAATGCATGTGAGGATGTATGAACCGCATTTGTGAATAGTGAAGTGTAAAGAAGGAGCAAGATGTGCATTGTATTGATCAGGCGTGAGTGAAACAGAACAAACATTGCAAAGTTCTGCTATATGCATTTAGTAACATCACAACAGTCTAAAGGAAGACACGAATGCATACCGACTGCCAAGTCTTATGTGGAGTCAAATGGGCTTGTATTTGTTCCATTTCAAAAATCACGTTTTATACGTGTAGATTATTATTACAAGTAACTTGAATCAGTAAAACTGACATACTCACCAAGTGCAAGTGGGGTTAGTGCATCACTGTTTAGATCCTTAATACAGGGATGCTATTTCCTACAGTAATCAGCAATCATAAAGTCAAGAATTCAGAAGATTTCTAGAACTGGAATTCAGTCACACACTTTTCCACACAGCTTAATGGACAAATAAAGAGAACTACCCACTGAGTTTAATTCCAGGAGTGGTTTACAGTGGTGTGTGTGATATTTAGAGTTTGTGGCAAACTTTGCAACTTTGTTGCAGCCCTGTTCCAACTTGCTTAGGGTAAAATGTTGTAAGTTAGTGAAGATGGGGGCACCATACAGAAGAGAGGGAAAGTAAAAATGTTTTTGCAAAGGTAGTTTTGGTTGTGCAGTAAAAAAAAATGTTTGTTTCTATATAAGTTATGGAAGTTATCTACTCTATTTTCCTGCTATATTTGCTGTTAAACACCTCTATAACAGGTATATAATTAATGTAAACTGTGAATTTTGGCAAATACACTCTTTGGTTAACTCACTATCTTATATTTACTATATTTCTATAAGAACTATAAAGATTGTGTACTCTATATATTGTTTAATGAACCTTTTGGTCAAGATGTCTTTCTCTTGTTAATGATGTTACTGCTCTGGAGCTTTTCTTCCTGGGCCTCCACTGAAAATGGACATATATCCAGTTGGACTCTCCCGGTTAACAAATGTAAAATAAATAAAATAAATAAATAAGGCTCTCAGTTTCTGATGAGTTTTCTTTATACTTTGCTGTATATGGGGGTCAAATGAAAGTTTATTGTCAATGATAACACCTAGAAGTTTGGTTTCCTGCACTATTTCCATGGCATTGTTGTCAGATGCAAGGATGTTGAAATGATCAGCAACAAGGGAGGTGTTTTGGGGATGAAAGAGTACTAGTTTTGCCTTCTTTGGAAGAATTGGCCATTTCTTAGCCAGGATTCAACTGCTGTAAAGGACTGTTGAGTTTTTGAGAGTAGTTCTGGTAGTGATTGAGCAGTGCAGATTATGGTGGAATCATCAGCATACTGAATGAGGGTCCAGGGTGAGAGGAAGTGTGAAGGTTATTTGTGAAAATGTTGAAAAGTAGGGGCCCTAGGATGGAGACTTAGGGGACTCCAGTAGGGTTATGGAAAAAGGGTGAGAGTTTGTTGGACCATTTCACTGTTTGTTTACTATCCTTGAGGTAGCTCTGAAACCATTTTACTGTGTTATGTGAGAAGCTTAAGTTAGATGGTGTGTTCAAAAGAGGTTCCTATTAGATGACCGAAGATGCATTCTATCGAATTCGTCTTGGTCGAACTTAAAACAAAGGCAACATAGCGAAGCGGCTTTTAATCAAATTCTTTCCCAGGGAAGGAATTTGCTTGGGCGTTTTTGGCACTGTAGTGCAATCTCGGAGTTGGTATATTTAAGTAGGGGTGGTGTGGGGGGCACAGCTCCCCCACATCAGGGGGTGTGAGGGAGGGGAGAAGCCTCCCACTTTATGTATTCTTTCAATTTTTTTTTTTTTTCTTTTTTTTTTTTGGAACAGTGTTTTTTTTTTTTTTTTGGAACAGTGTTTTTTTTTTTTTTTTCCCTTGGGAAAAAAAATCGCTGTTCTGAGCTTTCAAGATTGTAAGCTTTCACTTAGATAGGGTCAATTATTCATTGTTCGCTTTTTTAAGCATTCGATGATATAATATAGACCTGTTCAAAAGTATGGTTGAGACACTGTGTCAAAGGCCTTGGTGAGATCAAGGAATACTGAGGCTGTATAGCATCCTGCATCTCTGGCTTTGTTCACGGTGTCTGTAAAAGATAATAGGGCTGTAGCTGTGGTGTGGCTAGGTCAGAAGCCATGTTGGGTTTTGGTTAAAAGATTGTTTTGCAATAGATATTGCATTACCTGGTGATGGATACCTCTCTTGAGAATTTTAGATCTGGGTGACAGGATGGATAAAGGACGGAAATTAGATGGATCAAAACAGTTGCCTCCTTTGTGGATGGGGGTGATGCGAGATTGTTTCCATATGGTAAGTACTTCTGATTTGGATAAAGACCTATTTATAAGGATACTGACTGAGTAGGCAACTGAGTTAGAAGCCAGTTTGAGGTAGTATGGGGGAGACTGTCAGCTGAAGTAGAACAGGGTTTTAGTTTTTGTAGCAGTTTCTTAATGGTGTCAGTGGGTATGGGCTGAAATGAGAATGGGATTTGTATGACATTTTGTTGAGTAGGGGGATTAGTAATGACAGGGTTAGAAATAGTTGACAGCCTGGGATCGGTGTCTGAATAGGTTGAAGGGTGGGGGTGGGGGGGGGTCCAGCATTAGGGGAGTTAGTAGGTCTGAAATTGATTTTATGAAGTGTCTGTTAAAGTTTTCGGCTATTTGTGATGGAGAGGTATCAGGTGATAGGGTGTGCTCTCCATTTCTTTCAGGGTTAATTAGAGAAGATATGGAGTTCCAAAATGTACTGGGGTTGATTTTATGCTGGAATTGAAGCTGGGAATAATATGACTTCTTATCTCTGTTGATTATTTTTGTTACTTTGTTACATAGTGTTTTGAAATTAACATGATTTTGCTCATTTTTGTTTTGTTTTGTTTCCAGGTTGACCTGGCTAGGTCCCTTTGCTTCATCATGTGTTTACATTCCTTAGAGAGCCATGGTGCTGAGTTCTTTTTGATTCTTTTCATACAAATGGGAGCTGGTGCATCAAGTATGTGAAGGAAGGTGTTATTAAAGTATAGTGCAGCATCATTAAGGGGTAGTTGTTTAAGGGGTGTCCAGTCTATTCCCTGTAGGAGATTGTTGAATTTATGCTGACAAAAATTGAGTTCCTAACTGATTTTATAGTGTGTACTCTTAGTTGTTGGGAGTTTGTTCTAAAGGGGTAAGCTGGTAGAAGATCGCTCAGGGAGCTAGGCAGTGTACCAGAAGAGGGGTTATTAGCAGGGTGGCATACTAGAATCTAGTCTACGGTGGACTGGCAGGCAAGATCTTTGCTGCATCTTGTTGGAGCATTGATAAGCTGAGAAAAAACATACAGATTTATACTATTTGTGGGGGAGTCGGAAGCTATGGTTTGCCAATCTATATTTATGTCTCCGAAGATTATTGTTTCAATGTTTATTGTTTGGGATGTCCAAGATAAAATATTTTCCAACACTGGTATATTGTTACCTGGTGGGATATATATTACTATTATGCAAATTATTTTTGACATATTAAGGTTCAAAAAAGAGATTAGTACCTCAGCATTGGAAAAGATGGGTATATTACTGGGTATAGGGTATGATGTTGAGCATAGAGTGATATAGAATTGCTATCTCTCCCTTTTTTAGATCTATCTCTTCTAGTTATTACAAAATTTGGCAGTATTTAGGAGTCTTTTACATTGGGATGTAGCCATGTTTCAGTAAGGGCTAGTATGTCATGTTTATTTTGATCAATCCAGGCATGCAATGGGGCTATTTTATTACATATACTGCTAAGTGTAAGTATGTTTAAGTCTTTGGGGTTACTCTTCTGGTTAGAATTAGAGGGTGGACCAGGGTTAGGATGTAAGTCTCCACATTTGAGTAAATAGGTAATGAGGAATGCATAATATGGGAAGTGTTTTTTATTCGTAGGTGAGAGTACTGGTGTAGTGTGGTTTCATAGGAGGTGAGGAGGCCAGTTTGTGGCTTGAATACAATGGGAGAGTTTAGGAGAAAAGCTAGGAAGAGATATGTGAGAAGCTGTGTTGTTTATTGGAGAGAGGGTTAGAGGAGGAGGTTGTTGTGTATTGGTGTGTGGGGGGATATGTGAGAAGCTGTGTTGTTTATTGGGGAGAGGGTTAGAGGAGGTTGTTGATGTGTATTGGTGTGTGGGGGGGGTATGCAAAGATATAGCCGTAGTAAGGCTGAGAGTAGAGAGGCTGGGCAAGTTAGGAGGAACATGTCAATTGTGATAGTGGGTTTAAAAACAGTAAAAGTGGTATTTGTGTGTCTGAATGTAGTACAGGTGTAAATAAAGATTATGTGATATGTGTGCAGCTGAAGGTAAGGTTGGAATGTTTTGCCTTCAGAGTGGGCTTTGATAATGTGGTTAGATGTTTTACCTTGCAGTTTGTGATAAGGATGGGTGGGGGAGATGTGATTGGTCAGTAGTAAAATTATGGTGCAATGCTAGTTTGTGTGCAAAGTAGAAGAGAAGGTGGTAACCCTGGAGTTAATTTAAAATAGTTTGAGGTGGTGATTGTATTGTGATGGCAGAGTAGAGTAAGATGCAAAAAAGTATAGCAGTGGGTATGTGAGTTCAAGTAAGGAAGAGCAGATAAGTTTGGCTAAATAAAAGAAAGTATGTTGTGCATGAAATGTGGGTGTGGACAAGGTTGGGTTGTATGTAATTGGATCATAGGAATTAAGGGGGGTGGAGGTGCTGGGGGAGGGTGGGATACGGGGCAGGGGCAGGAGAGCGTAGCGAACGGAGTGGGAAGACCCCCACCCAGATGGTTTACCACCATAAACAATCAATGAGGTAGGATGTTTATGGATACAAAAGACAAGTTGTCTGAACTCTAAATACTTGTCTCGAGTTACAGCATCTAAACTATTGGTTTAAAAAAGGAGGGTTGGAAAAGTTACATCTATCCTTTTATCAGTTTCCCCTTTTCATCCTATCTCTTAGCACCTCAGATGCTACAACATAAAAGGGTGTTTAAAATCTCAGATTTTACCTCCTCAGGAAGATTTTGAGACTGAAACCAAGTAAGTCTCCTTAAAAGTGGTCCAGAGCCACTCTGGAAAAAAAAAGTTGGAGGCATCGTAAGTACACTTCAGAATATGCTTAGTCACATAAGAAACAGCTGTCACAGAAGTATTTACATTTTTTTTTTAAACGACAGAAGATGGAAGATTAGCTAATAACTTCTGTATATTCTCAAAAGACACAAACAAAAACTAACATATGGGCGTGACAAATTCCAAACGTTAAAATGCTACAAGCATACATCTTCTTACTCATCTTATCCATTGCCTTGCTATCTTAATCTAGTTGAATGGCATTAGAAGCAATCACCTGTTTCACAGCAGCTGGTTTGCATAAAGAACATATAGCTGGGTATGACTTGGGATTAGAAGACAGATACTTATGAGACTAAGGTATAGTCTATCAAACGTTTTGGCAGTCAAAGGTAGTCTGTCAGGTAAATTGGCTGAGGTAAAATAAAAATCCTCTAGAGCAGGCAACACAGGAAGGTGTCTGTATGTAACTATTAAATCATAATACATGTTATGCTTCCTAGAGGCTTCATTCTGTTTCCATTAGAAAAAACTCACTCACATTAGATAACATGTGTAAACTGTAGATTTCTTCATTCAGGACATCTGCAGGAATGATTTAAGAATCTGAAAGCACAGAATGAGTAGAATCCTCAGAAGTATATTCCTCCTGGTTGAAGGCTTCACTTTGACTGGAAAATCATGTCAGATTGCGAAGGAATTATTTTTTCTTTTTCTGCCAGAAAACTGACTACATATTGAAAAGGCAGCCATCAGTTCCTTAGCAAAGCACAGTAAATCAGCTTTATCCACAGTGATAGAGGCAGGCTGGCAGTGTTTTCTCACCAAGCACAGTGTCCTTCCCAGTCTGACAGGCCCCACAGGCACAATAGTCGCAGCTTACAAATTCCCTTCCCTGCCAAGTAAAAGCACTTCACCTGCCCATATCTTAGTCACTGACAAAAATGGCTCTCCTGGCTGCACCAGCCTTCCCTGCAGCTGCAAAGGATGTAGCTATCCCACAGTCTTCAGTGGCTGCTAACACTACATACCAAGTGAACAAGGGACAGAGGATAGGTGGTCTGTGAATAACTATCTGCCATGGCAGAGTCACCCACCAGTGACTTTGGCAATAAAAGAACGAAGATCCTACAATACTCCTAACCAACTCTCTTATTTTTGTGCTCTGTGGAAGGTAACGCTGAGGAGAAATGCTGCTCCATAGGTAAGGTAAGTAAGAAGAACTGAGTGGGTAGTGTAACATTGAAATATCAGTGAGCATGTGAGAGAAGAACTGGCATTTCTGAAGCAAGTATTACACTGATGGTATCCCACAAGCACAATACCCTTTCCCAAACACACTAAAATATCAAACAAGTATAGGCTTTAGTTAGAAGGAAACACTTTTTCCTCACAAAAAGTTCACAGAAACACTAGGAACACAACACAAAATAAATAAATATGCTTATTTCTTTCACTTTGTCTCTTAAGTAAATAACATACAGATTTCCCATGAAAAAGCACAGTATTCAACATAAATTTCAGTTTAGAAGGGGAGGCTTTCCCCAGTGGGGATTTATCTGCGCAGCTTGTAAACTGCAGCTGACTGACAGGTAGACCACTGAGAAGAGTTTGCCTTGGGGGATAAAAAAGCTCTGAATCTTTTTGTTGCTCCTTCTGTCTTTTATAGGAGTGTTCTGCGTGCTCCTGGCAGCGGAAGCAGATGAAAGGCACAAAAAAATTTACAGGCTAGCCGGTGCAGGTGGGGGTAAAGCCAAATAGCCTAGGCTTCTACAACAGTGATTATTTTGAACATACATAATTATTGAAAGGAAGATATGCAATTTGAGAAAGGCTTTTCCAAGCATTATCTTTCAATCACTGAATTTATTTAATCAACTAGAAAGTTGACATGTATTAAGCAGGGCTGGTGTTAGCATTTACATTCCGACATGTCTGTACCACTCTATGTCGGCACGTATCAGAGGGACTTTCAAAGTTACTGGCATTTAGTTGCAACAATGATGCAGTATAACATCTCTTATGCATAGTGTACTTGTTGATGCTGGGGCACCATTTCACTTAAGTTTCACCCACACACACATCCACCAGTGCACTTTGCTGTTTTCCATCTATCTCAGGCTCCCCACAGCATGCACATTACTGTTTTCTTCTTCTCACATTTTGTTTACTCGTCAGCTTTTTCAAGAATCCATGACTTTCTATATGCTTTGAAGTAAATTTTAGTTTCTTTTTACACAAACTTTTCATCCAGTGATAGCATGAAGAGAAATTATGATTAAGGAAAGAAACCGAGTGTCGCTGTTCAACTTCCTTGTTTCTTTTTAACTCACCCTTACTGACCAAGAAGGACAATAACTGTTTAGGAAATAACTCAATTAAACCTGGCTCTTCAACAGTTATATGTTTATAGATGCACTTTAGATAATCTTCCCAACGTTTAATACAATGGTAGTCTGAACAAACATGAGTAAGAAAATAATTTCAGTCTTATTTTTTTTCTTTCAAGGAAGTCATATGTTGTGCCCAAGGCTTAATGTTCAAATCTGACAAAATAGTAGCTCATTAAAAAGGCAATTCCTCTTGAGGACAGACAAACCCTGCCTGACCCCCCCCCCCCCCAAAAAAAAAAGTCACTGTCTGTGCTGCATCCCTCTGATGTTAAACTTTAAACTGGGATAAAAGCAGAGGATCGAACAGCTACAAGTCACGTATTTCAAATGACTGCAGTCATACATAGAGCATGCTTCCTCACTCCTACCCTACAAAGTGGGATACCTGTATATGTGCCTGATGTATGAGTGTAAGGAAAGTGAAAAAATGATGATTACAGTAATGTATTCCACACTGCTGCTCCTAAACAGTACACGGCCTCCACACTAGCTATAGTAGCCTTCTCTGCACACCTCTGGAGGTCTGTGAGAAAAGCAAAACCAACAGCCACACTGTCCCCAGCCCAAACACATGCTATAATGACCTGTGCATGCCTCTAAGGTTTGATTGTGATGAAAATTAAAGAACTAATGACCCACAATCCCCAAACTCCCATATAACCTTCAATAACCTTTTGTACAGAATGGGTTCAGTTGAGGGCAGAGGCCACCAGTAAGTCCATGTCAAAATTCATTTACACACTCAGGGGTGTGAGGGGGACCTCCATACTCCTCGAAGTTCTAAGTGTCTTAATGTTCTGTAATGTATTTTATGCATTACTTTTGTCATACATAATTACTTAACTGCATTTTCACTGTTACTCAGAAGAGTTATATATGTGCCTGGTTTTACTGTCTCTGCACAGGTAAAGATCAATTTTTTTAACACACACACACGCACACACACTCTCTGCATGCTCACTTTTAGGAAAAAAGGATGAATTCCATTTCACCTGCTGCATGTTTCTGAAGTGCTGGTGCTAACCTGAACACATGGATAAATGCACACACTGACAGGGAGGGTTTGCAGACACCACACAGAAAAAAAATATTGTGAAATAGCAGTGCTACTCACTGCATCACACTGGAATGAGTAGTTACTTTCAAACACATTCTCATCATGCCATGCCACCAAATATACCACCTATCATGTGTATGATCTATGTTTGTGATGGTAAGTGAAAGAAAATACAGCCAACTTATTACCTGAATACACTGTAACCATGCCCCCGCCACATGCAAGTGTAATGACAACACTGATGATGTTTGTGCTAGAAAGTGAAAGAAAGTATATTGAGCTTATTACTCTTACACTGCAACACGCACACAAGCATAAGTCATAGCAATACTAGCTGTGCACTTATTTCAGCAAATAGCAATACACTGTGCAACAGTAGTACTGCCACAACAGATGAGTGACTTTTTTAAATGAAAAACATATAAATTATCACTTGTGACATAGGTAATAGGTCATACCTTTATATATAAATGAAAACAAACCATATTGACATATTTTTAGTTGCAAACATTATACATCACTTATATCTACCCAGTCCTTTTCAGTCAAACATTACACAGTTCATTCAAATCTTGCCTTCTTTTAAACCTAATTCCTCCTTCAAAACATTATTCTACACGTATTGTTTCCACAATTCCGATTTTCTCATACCATTGTTTTAACATCCCATTTCCATTTTTTTTAACCTCTACTACTATATCCGCTACTTCTAGTAAAGTTGGTTTAGACTTTGATTTCAATTTTGTAGTAATTGCTTGTTTGGCAGCCACCATAATTAGACTCGGCAAAGTCTTACTATGTATAGGCAATTCTGATTCTGTATCATAGCTCAAAAAATCATTGCTTTAGTTACACCAATTTACTCACCCGATATTTCTGATACAGTATCTGCAGGAATTTCTTAAAGTCTGCCAGCTCATTACACTCAAGGATTATGTTCCCAATAACCTCTTTGTTCCCCATCACACCTCCAACATTTGTAATCTACCTGAGGAAACATTGTTTAGAGTCTATTTGGAGGGTAAAAACACCTGTGCAAACACTTCCAAGCAAAGATCCTAAATATAGACTTTGTTGCATATCTGAGAGTCATACATATACCCCCCCCTGTTTCTCTCTTCTCATTTTTAACCTCCTCTAATTCTTATAGTTATCATGTAATATTTTATATGACCTACGAATTATCCCTTTTAAACAACTGCTTCGGCTCTAGATTCTACCAAAATCTCTACCAGCGCTGGTTTTTCACTTAGGATTCCCCTATTTCTTTCTCTTTGCCTATTCTCTGATATTAATTCTTGGTAGGGAAGGCAATTTCTTGCCTGCAGTCCAAATAAATTCCTCTTCTCATTCTATTACCATTCCATCTCTATTATTTGCTCCAATACATTGGTTCCTCTGTCAGTTTTCTCCAGTGAAGTCCAGCCCCCTCTTGCATATTGTCTGTATCCCTAGTTGCAGTCATCCCTGTTGTCAGAATCCTTCTCCATCCTTGCGTTGGCTTAGTTCTACAATACTTTTGGCTACTTTATGAGTATAATATTCTGTATGGTTATTGTTATTCTACTTAAGGAGCTTGTTTCTTGAGTTTCCCTGTTTCATCTTCATCTTGCACTCTTACAGTCCCAGATAAAAATATTTCAGCTCTATTAATTGCTATCCACAATTTCTCCTCTGGTTGATAAAAATATGCCTGACCTGTGTATAAAACTAAAGGGTCTAAAAATGTTTTCACTGCTTGTATCTTGCTATCCAATAACATAAAACAGAGCTTTTAATTTCTCCGTTTTTGTATTACCTTTTTAGCCTCTTCCCACATTTCCTTAGTGGTCATAACAGAATCCTTTCTAATCTGCAGTCCTAAGTACTTTATCATGTGTCCATAAATATGATCATCTGCAAATAAAGCCAGCTTTTCTTATTTATCATACCAACTGTACCTTTGAATACTAGAGTCCCTTATTTTTTTGCCAATGGTTCTAAATATAACTCAAATAAGACAGGGGAAAGAGGACACCCCTGCCTGGTTCCTCTGCTCAAACAGAACTCATCAAAAAGG
Source organism: Protopterus annectens (assembly GCF_019279795.1). Lineage (NCBI taxonomy): Eukaryota > Metazoa > Chordata > Ceratodontiformes > Protopteridae > Protopterus > Protopterus annectens. The sequence goes on along the minus strand of NC_056725.1, from coordinate 1,093,020,026 downwards.
AACTCATCCTCTTTAATTTTTGCCTTGGATCCCTTTCATAGCCACCAAATCAACCTTACAATTTTATCAGGGAATACAAATGCTTTTGCTGCCCTAGTCATAAAATCCCAACTTATTCTATTGAATACATTCCCTGTATCAAGACCTACCAACAGTTGTATTTTCCTAAATTCTGTTTACTTATGGATCATCAATGTTCTGTTAATGTTAAATGTTTGTCTCACCTCCACAAAACTACAAAGGTCCATATCTATCAATTTTGGCATGACCTTTGTCATTCTTTTAACAGATACAGAAATGAACACTTTATAATCACAGTTTAGAATTGAAATGGGCCTATATGAAGCTGATCTGATGGAATTTACCATTTTTAGGTATTACAGCCACCAACACTTTCTTCCAGGATGTTAGTGTTTCTCCTCCTTTTACAATACTGTTAAAGAAAACCTTTCAGAATTTTATCAGTTTCTTCCCTCCTTGCTTCCAAACTTCCAGAGGAATACCATATATTCTTGGGGACTTTCCAGTAGATTGGTTATACATCACCATTTTTATCTCATCTCCACCTGTTTTAACTATTAGTAATTGAGCCTCAGCTACCTCTAACCTTGGCATATATAATTGTTCCATAAACATTTACATTGACACCTTTCCTTGATTTCCACATTTCTGTACTTTATACAGATTTTTATAAAGTGTCCAAAATATTTCAAGTACCTCTACAGGATCTCCAGTTATCTACCTTGTTATTGGCTCCCCAAGCTTGGTGACCCCCCCCTTCCTACCTTCTGTTGCCTAAGATGTACTAAAAGTTTATGCGCTCTAGAGTTATCAAAATCAGTTTAACAGCAGTCTTTCTAAACTCACGCATATTATCGAGGTAATTCCTTATTCTCTGTTTAGCACTCTGCAATCACTCATTTTCTTGTTCTCTGAGATTCCTCCAATATGCAATACTTTGGTAGCCTCTCTAAATAATTCTTGTTACTTCTTAACCATATCCCCCCCTTTTATCTCCATCCTTTTTTTAACTCCACTTTAATTTTATCATATACTCTGGCTATATTTTCAGAAGAAATGTCCATCTTCCCTAATAACTCTTGAATAATTTCCACTACCCATTCGTTAAATTCATTTTTTTTAACAGCTGTGTGGGGAACCAGATCAGTGATAGTTTAGCGATTGTCAAACAGCAGCAGGGGTAAGTCTCTTTTACCTACTTAAGGAGTAATACATACCTGTCACTGACCCTGATTTCACAGGTCCCTGATTTTGCCCCATTAACTTTGCTCTGTCCCTCATAAAAAAATCTGATTTGCTGGTAAATCATTCAACATTAGAAACCATCAATAAATCCAGACTTCAGAGTTTCATACTTCTTGTAATCCAGAAATATACATTCATGCAAAATGTGTTTATTCTATTCATTTTGTAAGTGAATTAGAGTAATATTTGAGAACTAGTCCTGATTTTGGGCCTTTATTATATTACTTTTGACTTTGCCCAGATTTCTTGTGGAAATAAGTTGAGAATTATAGCATTTGGTGTTCTGTCAATATTTAAGACTCCCTGAGAAAGAAAACCACCCCCAAGGCTTAGGGAAACATCAGGTCTTCTAAAGTCAAATGTAAGCACTGAGACTGGTCATTCTGGGCTGCTGATCTCTAGAGCTTCCCTTGCTCATGTTCATTCACTAATTATCAGCTTTAACCTAACAGGGGTTATATATCACAGCCCTGTTTCAGATAAAAAGTGTAATTGAAAAATGAATAATTTTCTCTCCTCATTTTTTCTTCCAACCAGCATCAGCTTTTGTGGGGCCCCCACTCAGTCAAGGATGATTAAAGGTGTCCTTAAAGCAATGGGCATTACATATACCTAAAGCTAGCTATGATGCTGGTTTTATTGGAGAGAATATCCAGCAGCAGAACTTAAGTCAATGGCACTATGTCAGGGGCGAAACATTTAATGAAATTGTGAAGCCAGTTACTTGACACACTATTACTATAACCAGAGATATCTTTGAATTTTAAAGGAGCTATACATAACAGTTATTATTACCCACCTGGTGTATTAAGTACACAAGATTTCTGTACTAGCTTTTGTTGGTTTGACAAATATGATACAAAATATTAAAATAAGATAACTTGCTACAGCTGGTGAGGGGGCTAAAGACTACAGGGACCCCAGCAACTACAGGGTTCACTGGTGCCTAAAGATGGCTATGGTTTTAAGATATTACTGTATAAAAGAACATTTTGTAAAATGTACATCACAAACATTAATGCAATCTGTGGTAATCAAAATTGCCAATACAGTGCAAGTTACAATCATATCACAATTATCTTTGATTAAATTGTCTATTTTTTTATATTTATTTATTTGACATTTGTTTACCAGGAAAGTCCAACTGGAATAATATTGCATTTTCATCAGAGGCCTGGGGAGAGAAGCTTCATATCGACATATGGTTACAGTTAAAAAAAGTTATTACAAAGCCTAATACAGAAGAATGACTTATTAACTACATAAAAATTTAGCTTCAGCTCATACAGTGTGAACCTATACATACTGCAAATATTTGGACAGCTATAACTAGCTGAAAAAGAACATTATCAAGAGTATTTGCAAGTTGCAATTCAAAGAGATGACACTATACACACAGAGTACATATTTTGGAACAAAGATGACTAGATAATACAGCCTAGGCAACAATATATTTGATCTTTGTCTAAGAAATAAACTTAACTAATTCCTTCTCTCTTAGCATAAACTATGCTGGCAGTGGAAAGAGGGAAGGGACTACTTCAGCCTGGGGTAGTGCAGGAGCACAGTCAGGCTTTAATTAGGTAGTATTTTAGTAGTAGTTTAAAGTTGGAGACATTAGAGGTAAATCTAAATTGTAGAGGGAATTCCATTTTTAGTGACACAGGACAGTTTGTGAAGATTTGTGGTGTTTATATAAGCTGAGAATATGTTGTTCATTAGATCAAAGTAGTGTTTTAAGGTGACAGGAATGGAGAACAGGAGTAAAAGCAGGGCAGTCATCTTTGTGAATAGTGTGTGTTGTGTGTGTTGGTAAACTGTATGCAATCTAAGTGCTGAGGCAGACTAAAATAATTCAAAGCTTTAAGGGCAATACAGTAGTGGCTGCAGTATTGTTTGTTGGTGGCAAATTTTGCTACCTCATTAAAGTCTGCTGCCACATAAATTTGTCTTGAAGAGTTTGACATTCACCGCTCAAATACTAATCTGAAACCAAACCACAGAGTATGAATAGGCAGACAGAACCAAAAGACTTGCAAAATATTAGGATTCTTACAAAGGACAGTTTGAAAAGGAGCCAGGAAAAGATGCTGATGTTTTATGAGTTTATATCATAAACAATGCATAAAATGTTTTTTTCAAAGCTGAGAGCTTGAATAGGAGAGTTCCAAACATGGATGGACACATTATTTGAAATAACTGGGGGTCTACATTTTTCCACAGATTCCTACTACACATCAATGTTAAAATGCTGGTTCAGAAGGCAGCAGCATCTGTTTGAATGTCTTTATGGTCAAACATCAAAAAGAAGTCCAATAATACTTGTATGTTATACAACATAAAGGGAGCACATTTTAGAAGCCAATTTGAAAATTCTAACAAAACTGCATAATTGGTTTAAATACTATACATATCTATTGTTTTTAATAATTTAAAATCTATTTACTAGAAACTAATAAGACTACGTAGTCTCTTTAAATATTGCCTTAACTCATCTATTTTTAGATATGTTACATCTGGTTGCTTTATCTATCATAGCACATAACTTATTGAGTATAGACATCTTGGCAAATTTTAATATGGATTGAGCATTATTACGGGCTATTGCTTGGTACATTTAAAATCCATAGTGGTTGTTGAGCGATAGTTATAACAAAGTACAATGATTTATGATAAGATATGACATTTGTATTGTATTTCTGCTTTGCCGCTTTAAGCGGATCTTTGTATTTCAGATGATTTAAATTTAATTGGATAATTAGATTAATTATCACATCAAGTAATTGTTTTCTTTATGTATATATAGTGAATGGTTTCACTATAGTTTTATACTCATCTGAAGAAGCGTGCAGTTGGAAGCACGCGAAAGAGCTCTTTGTCAATAAAAGTTTGTTTTATCTTTCGTGGTGTTGACCTGCACTTTGTACTACATTATCTTCTGAATTTTGGTCGCTGGTTAACTTCAAGGGAGAGGTCTGCTATTTTTCTTACTTCTGTTTTTGTCTGCTGCTTACCGGCTCCCTACACGATGGAAGGCTCTGCATTAGAACTAGACTACGTTCCGGAAAGAATCCAGGCGAATGCTAAATGGAACAACTTGGTGGAACAGAAAGCTAACCCTTTACTTAATGTGGATCTATTGGCACAAAACAACGCTGTGGAATCAGGTACAGCCAACTTATTGAATGACTTTAACCCGCTGTATAGAGAACTTGAAAACAGTTTATATAAGCAGTTCAGATTGATCTGGCAGCGCCATCATTTGGAAGCGTGCCTTCATTTTAAAGTGGTCCCCAGAGGAATGAGGGTCCTCTGCATGCCGTCGTACGGCAATAGCCATCCTGAACTGCTCAAGAGTTGGCAAAAAATGAATCTAGATCTTAGTTTTAATTACATCAAACTACTTATTGACTATTTTCTCCCCACAGAAAATGATTTGACTGAAAAAACGGATGCGCTTTATAAAGACTTAACTAAGAGATTTAAAGGGGAAATGTTTTCCGGTAAACTTGATAATCTCATCAGCCAAGTCAGTGCATATGGAGAGAGACTACAGTCAATAAAATTACGTAAGCTACAGAGGGACCAAAAAGACTTTGCCAATGGCCAGGTCTTTGTATGGTCTAGATTCAATCAAAGAGAAGGAACACAATGAGCTGAAATAGCGAATATAAATGACAGACAATGTATGAATGAAAAATTAGACATTCCCCTTTTAACAGCTACAGCTACAGCCAGTGAACGCAATATGGAAATATCAGCTGGCAGTCGCAGACTGTTCCATCTTGATGATAACAGCCCGCCGCCTCCCAATCAAATGGCCTTGGCTTCTAACCTTGGTTTAGGAGCAAAACCAAAGCTACAACAAACCAACATAGAGTCTTTTTTACCCCTCCCGGTTCGTCCGAGGAGGGATTCAAGAGGAAGATCAACGAGTCAAGGAAGAAGAAAAAGGAGACCATCAGAAGAACCTTTGAACAAAAGGGGTCGACAAAGAGACTGAATAGTTTAGTTTTTAATATATCTGATCTCACGTTAACTGAAACGGACTATGAACTACTTGATAAGGGATTAAGCTTTATACCAGCACAAATTGGAAATATATCTAATATATTAATTGAGTTACGAATATTTATACGCAATATTGCTTTAAAAATGTTTTTTAAACATACATCACAGAATATTAATGATTCTAGCCACATACAGAATAGCTTTGAATGTTTTAAAAGGAAAAGTGCATTCACACCTGTATTACATCCCTGTTTAGATTGTTTTTTAAAAGCATGTGAGAATGATTTATATAAACATTATTCTGAATATAAAAAAGGATCTCTGTCACTATTCCACAATATATCTAATGATGAAAGAGCTGCAATGAACATCCTAGCCAATAATCCAGAAGTTGTGATAAGACCGGCAGATAAGGGGGGGGGGGGTGGTCATTATGAACTCAAAAGACTATATATATCTTATGGGATTATTGTTACAGGATGATAATACCTATAAGAAAATAGATATAAAAATGGTAGATAAATTAATATGTGAGGTTCATCAAAATATTTATGATTTATTATTAACTAGACAAATTAGTTATGATTTCTATATGTTTTTGTTCATTGAACATCCTACCATACCATACATCAAGGGATTACCCAAGATGCATAAAGGCATCTTACCACCGCCGTTACGCCCTATAGTAGTTGGACATCAATGGGTTACAGAAAATATTTCTATTTTTATTGAAAGAAAATTAAAACCATTGGTTAGTGGAATTCCTACCATCTTAAAGGATTCTTATCAGCTACTTAATAATCTTAGCAATTTACAAGAAAATATACTAGAAAAACATTTATTGGTTACTTTAGATGTTCAAAGTCTATTTACAGCAATACCCAATACATATGGACTTGAAGCAGTGAGATTTCTATTGAACAGAAATTCCCTTTATAACAATTATGAACAGATTTTATTAAATGCTTTGCTTGAAATAGTCCTAACTAACAATGTTATGATGTTCAACAGACAATTCTACCTTCAACAGTGGGGGGGTGGCCATGGGCACCCCCTGCACTAATACTTATGCTAATTTGGCTGTTTATAAATGGGAAATTACTAACCTATTTACACACCCTGATTATTGTAAGGTGCTTGCTTATTATAGGTTTGTAGATGACATACTGTTAGTATGGGATGGAAGTCCAACTGAGTTAAAAACATTTATTAGTGATCTAGAAAAAACAACAGATTTTCTAAGATTTTCAATGGAATATTCATATTCCAGCATTAATTTTCTAGATCTGAATATTAAGAAAGATAGTAAAGGAAAATTGACATCATCCCTCTATAAGAAAAAATGTTGGAAAAATATATTATTACAACATGAGAGTATGCATCCCAGGTTTATTTTCAATAACATTGTGAAAGGACAATATACTAGGTTATACAGGATATGTCAGAATGAAAGTGAACGCAATGATGAATTTAATAAATTAGAACAGTTATTCATAGATCGAGGATATAATCCAAAAACTGTGGCTAGTATAAAAGAGAATTTTATCAATGGACATGGGCAGGTGCAAAAGATATTCTATAGACACAAATTAGAAGAACAACAACATGGACAACAAGATTTAAAACAGGTTAGGTGTATAATCAGTTATACCAGTGATAATAAATATTTAACTAATATTATCAGTAAGCATTGGTCCATATTGACTACCAATGATGAAATTAAAAGAATAATAGGTGAAAGACCCACTTTCACCTATAAAAATATGAAGAATTTAAAAAGAATACTATGTAATAAGAAATTAAATGATATGACCTATCACAGGGGACATATAGGTACTTACCCTTGTGGAAAATGTAGTTCATGCCAATGGATTTCAATAAGTAAAGATTTTTTACATCCTGAATTACTGTTTGAATTTGAATTTAGATGCTCTGCTAATTGCGAAGATAATAATGTGATATATCTGGCTACATGTGAGCTGTGTCCTGCCTTCTATATTGGCATGACAACAAGAAAACTAAGAGACAGGATACAGGAGCATTTATATGCTATAAAGAAAACAGACTCAAAAAATGCACTTTCAAAACACATTATTGAATATCCTAAACATAAATTTGTCTTTAGGGTGATACAAAAAAGACCGATAAACAAGAGAAGAGGTGATAATTTTAATGACCTAGAAAATCTATAATTAGACTGGATTTTCAGATTTCGGGCACAACAACATCCGGGCCTGAATAGTTACATTAGTATTAGGTCATATTTAAAGAAGCGAAAATATCACTGATCTTAAGAACATACTGTTATATGGGGATAACTTCTGAGTTATATATAATATATAATCAGTAGATGGTATTTACCTCCTGTTTTTAAAAGTAGTTGTTATTTGATAAAATGGTTCATGTTCACCATAAATAATAAGAGATAATATGTAGTAAATAATGAAAAAGACATAGGACAATATAAGTATTGTCATACATTTTTACATAGTATTAATTTAAATTGAATGCTATCAGTTATAATGATTGTTACCAATGTTGTTACTGAGACTGTTATTGATACTGATAGTCTTTTCAAATAAATGATTATTTCTGTTAGAATATTAAATACTTTGAGAAATTATATTTATATAAAAGCACCTACATGGGACTATAGAATATCTTCGCACATGTTTATATACATTTTTTATATATATTTTCTATATATATTTTAGACTTTTGACATATATTCTTTACATACATTCCTACATTATATACACCTGATACATATCCATTTATATATAGTCGCATTCAAAAATATATATTTGTGACTGTATATATGTGATGACATAAGCTAGTGATATTTGATAATGATGTGTACAATTAAATATGTTGAATGTCGTGTTTTACTAATCTTACATTCATTACACTTAATTAGTGAATTTTTATAAGTGATTTTAACGTTTATTTACAATATATTTATTGAATATTATACATGTATTCATTAATATTTATCTAATAATACTTATTAATATATAATTGGTTTAAATACTATACATATCTATTGTTTTTAATAATTTAAAATCAATTTACTATAAACTAATAAGACTACGTAGTCTCTTTAAATATTGCCTTAAGTCATCTATTTTTAGATATGTTACATCTGGTTGCTTTATCTATCATAGCACATAACTTATTGAGTATAGACATCTTGGCAAATTTTAATATGGATTGAGCATTATTACGGGCTATTGCTTGGTACATTTAAAATCCATAGTGGTTGTTGAGCGATAGTTATAACAAAGTACAATGATTTATGATAAGATATGACATTTGTATTGTATTTCTGCTTTGCCGCTTTAAGCGGATCTTTGTATTTCAGATGATTTAAATTTAATTGGATAATTAGATTAATTATCACATCAAGTAATTGTTTTCTTTATGTATATATAGTGAATGGTTTCACTATAGTTTTATACTCATCTGAAGAAGCGTGCAGTTGGAAGCACGCGAAAGCGCTCTTTGTCAATAAAAGTTTGTTTTATCTTTCGTGGTGTTGACCTGCACTTTTTACTACAAAACAGCAACAGTAATAGTTTTAAGACATGGGAAGCCTACAATGTCCATCATTTTACCATCTATATGAATGCAGAAATCATTAGTAATGGGATGGATTGTTTGTTTGCGTCTTTCGGCTTTTCCCGGTTAGGGGTCGCCACAGCAGAACTCCGGTCCGCTAATGATTGGCAGTAGAGTTTTACGTGCTGGCTTGCCGGGCCTAACACACAACCTTCAACGAAGGAACGCCCATTCACGCATGTCGCCACACAGAAGACGCTCTAACTGAGAATCGAATGGGCAATGTCTGACTGTGAGGCTACAACGCTACCGCAGCACCACCACCGCAGTACAGTAATGGGATGGTAATGGGATGGATAAAATGTCTATTTTTGAAATGCTCCAAGTCCCTCAACTAGCTTTGAAAATGCTTAATTAAATCAAATAATAGCCTATTAATTCTAAGTTTAGACAGTGTATCGATAGAAAGGAAGAATAGAGCATTTGGATTGCATATGGCAGACAATAAGCACTTGTTCAAAAATGTCAGCCATTTTGGTAACCAGGTGCTAGAAATAATTATTGGAAAAATAAGTTAATAAGTATAGATGTTCTTGAAATTATGAAGAGCCAAAAAGATAATGCGAGTTTAAACCCTCCAAGAATATTATGCACAGAAAATTGGAATATTTTAACTAGACTATTTTTTTCACCTTGTTTACACCCCCACCCATCAACCATCAGATCTTTCTCTTGGTCAACTGGCTCATTTGTTCTCCATACACCAGGATGACAGCAGACCAAAAGGGGTTGTAATTTAGGCAGTCATCAAGGGTTATTCAGTGTTTTGTCCATTGCTGTCTAATCCATTATGCATACCCAATAACACACCAAGAGCTCAGGGTGTAATAGCCATCACTAAAGGCATTTCACCAACTTCAGCTAGTGATGCAAGCCCTTCAGGATAGTCATTGTCCCTCTTGCAGCCAGTGCTCCTGTCAGGTTGTCAATTCTCCACTTGGGATTCAACACCAAGCTTTGGCTAATAATAATAATAATAATAATTCACTCCTGGGAATGTGTGTCCCAGACATGCACTATCACAACCTCTCTCCCAAGGAAAGACAAGCTAGCAAAGCTGTACCACTCCTCCCCTCTACAGCATCAGCAGATGCCCAGACTGCTACTTGAACTCTAGTTAGGGGAAACCAAATACATTTATCCTGTGTTACGAAATGCTCCAAACATTTTGGAGAGGATGGATCAAAAGGAATAGTTTAAGAAGAACTAATAGTTTAGGGAAACCATTCATTATAACTACCACAATTTTACAAAACAAAGACTTTTTTGTTTTTTTTCTATCTAACTAATAAATGCTAGTGATTAGTAAAGGGAGCTGTAATTTGTTTATGTTACAAGCATTATTCTGATTAAAAGCATTTCCTAAATGCTTGAAACTAGTCAGAATTTTAAAGTCATGTAAATCACATGGACAAGTATGATATGATTATCACAAAATGAAAAAACGTTTTTTAAAATTTAGACTATAATTTGAAAATATGGGGAAAAAGACCTAGATCTGGTAGAATATAAGAAAGACTGTGTTTAAAATAGAAAACATATTTATGTAATCTGAAAAGGTAATATATGGCATTAGTACATCATGAAATTAAGTAAATAAGATTGATTAAAGAGATTTTAAATGAAGGAAATAGTTCAATAAAAAGGATAAATAAATACTGAAACAGTATCACTGTCTAGTCCTATTTAAAACAAAGTTTAGATAACAATCACCGATAGTCTGGCGGAAAGACTTAAGTAATATACCAGAAGCATTTTAACAAAGGTCTCAAAAAGGTTACAATTTCTCAGGGCTCTCTTGAAAGCTTTGGTAGCATCTACAATCATTACAAATAGTAAGAGAAATAATTTATGATAACAAGTAATGTAGCTAAATGAATTGGTCGGTCAGTACTTTGAATTTACGAAATTAAGATTGGTAGGGAGAGATTAGTAAAGGTAAAACTGGTTTGACCTTGTTTTCTACAATTAAATCCAAGACAATCATATCAATAGTGATTAAACAGACTGGATGACAGTTGTTAGGATTTAACTGTTCTTTGGTATGTTTATGCAAAATTCATTCCTTGACTGACTGAGATAAGGCACAGATATTTTATTGTTCTTCACAAAAGATGGGACAAGATGTGTGATTTTGTAAAGTTTACCATAGAAACTTTCATGCAAATCTGATGTTAAAGTATACTGGAAAAGGGGTTTTGCATGATTTGAGAGATTTTATCACATCAAAGATCTCTTTTTCATTTAGAGGGGTAAAGAGTTTAGAATAATATTCTACATAGAGTTTAAAAATGTTTAGAGAACTTGAACACACTTCTGTTGGCATGGATATTATGCAGGTATTTAATAGAAGATTAAAAATAGCAGTAAAAACAGGGACAAAGGCAAGGTAATATGATCATGTTCTCAGAGAGCAAATCCAATCTGAAAGTTTCTAGTCCTGTAACAAGTATTTAGAATGGATTTCCTAAAATTTCAAAAACTGTGGGGGGTCAACGTTGCCTCTGCCCATAATAAATGAGTGGAATACTCTACGAAAAGTTAAACCTACGTTTAGAACTTTTTTTTCCAATGACAGTCATAGTGCTTAGGAAGCTTAGCTTCCAAAGTTGTTTTTTTTTTTTTTTTTTTTTTACATTAGATTAAATGTTAGCTTCTTTTCATTGTTTACATTTTTTTAACTAGCTTTAAAGATACACTAGTCTCTAATTTCAGATGTAAGCAAGGCCCAAAGTACATATGGATGAATTTCAGTAGAAACTACATATATCCTATAGAAAACTTTCTAGTCTTTGGCTTACAATTTTAATATCTTCTGACTTACCTTGAATGCAAGAATTGGGACCCCAAGTCCATTCTTTTTGTAATGTATTTAGTAATATGATGTCAACATGAAGTATCACATGAGAATAAGGAAAGAAAAAAGATCATGAAGGATAAGATATAGAATAGCATTCAGAAGAAAAAAAAACAGAAACTAAGTAAAAATTGTTTGACCTAAATTTATGCACTGGTGACTAAAAGGAAACTTAAGAATTGTCAGAGTTGATAAAATCGAAAAGGATCTGTTACGTTAGGGTTTTAAATAACTCTAGTATACATTTAAAAGCATACCTACTCATGTATTTTGCTTTATATTTCCTGTCTTTAAACTGACTGATGACTGACTTCCAGTCTCCATCTATGAATATACGAGTCACAAAATTATTTCAGACTGGCAACTGAGTCCAGAAAGTTTACTTACCCTGAATATGGAACGTAGCTACATAATAAAATATAGGTCTATCAAAATAAGTACTTTGAAAGTAACACAGCAGTGATCCAAAGCATCCATACTTACTGAATGATAGCCACCTTTTATAAGGACAACACATGTTTTATTTTAAGAGAAGCTGCAACTACAACTGTTATATATATATTTTCGATTATGCTCTGTTGTTCCTTAAGTACTTGTATTAACATACTACTTGCATCAGATTTAAAGAAAAAGGGGTTAAATAAGATTATTTTATGAGGACCTGGAAGCTTTTCGGATTCCAATCAAACTTTAAATTAACCATAAAAGATTAAAAACTAGAATATGTGAGTGGAGTATTATAAAGTCTGGAAATTATTACAGGCCAGTCATGAAGTAGAAATAAAAAAAAAAACACACTTGTATAAAGCCATCAAAAAATAAGTGAATACGCGAACCAAATCAATCTAGAACTCCTCAGACTTAACCCATGCATATCACCATGTGCCTGAGAAAAGTTCAAGATACACTGTTTTCAAGTGCAGAAAGACGAACAAAATTACATTAGCATACAGTTAATAACTACATACAAATTAAAAAAAAAAATTAGTTACAACCACTATTTAAAAAGATACACAGTAGCTCTGACAAAGACCTAGCCTACGTTAAACTCAAAACACAATGTGTGCATTGAAAAAAATGTAATTGGACCATCGTGACACCATAAGAAACAGCACCCCAAGCAAAGAACAAAGCAATTGTGGCCATTGTCAGAGAATAGTAAAACCACGAACTACGTTGACTAGTAAAACATACAGAAGGCTCTTCAGAGGTCACTTGAATAGATTTTATTTACAGACTTTATTTACAACCAAAATACATGAAGACAAATGTGAATACTTGGATATATGTATGTATTTTAATAACTACCAAGTTGAATCCAATATTTTTCGTAAACCTACATATTCGAATTCCTTCCTTCATTACGACAGCTGCCACCCACATTTTCAAAAAAAGAACCTTGTAACAGGTCAGATGGTTAGGCTATCACGTATTATTAGTGAAGATAGTAATTTCATTCTTGAAATTGAGTCTATTAGTAACATGTTTTTAGATAGGGGCTATCCATTAAATTTAATAAACCAAATAAGGAAGGAAGCTATGATGAAAAGAAATACTTTATACAAACCAATTTTGAAATATGGATTAAACACTATGTCCAAGGACACTACTAGCATCGATACTAAGAAAAGAGATGCTTTTATTTTACCATTCAATGAACATTCCGACACTATAGTTCAAGTATTAAATGATACTTGGTTAAGTGTTTTTTCCAACAAGACAGAATATAATGAAATACTCTGTTATTTCCCAAAGGTTACATATAGTAGGGGTACCAATCTTAAAGAAAGTTTGGAAAACAACAACAAAGGCAGGGCATATACTATGTCAAAAATGAGTAGATGTGGTTGTTGTAAAGTTTGCAAATTTGTGAATGATGGACCCTACACTATGGTGCAAGGATATGGTAGATCAATTAAATGTCCAGGACACTGCAATTGCAACACCAAAATGGTGGTGTATTTGGCTACATGTGTTTCTTGCCCGGCATATTATGTTGGGAAAACAACTAGGAAATTGAGGGAACGCATTTTAGAACATAACAGGGATATCAGGAACAAAAAGACAGTGAATGCTTTATTTGTACACAGTACTAAACGTGAGAATTTTAAGCGATTTATATTTTTTGTTATTGATAGAATTCCCAATTGTTGGGAAAAAGGAGGAGACTATGATAACCTGTTAGAAGCCAAGGAATGTTTATGGCAGTTAAGACTTAATGCCAGTTGTTTACCTGGCATCAATGGACATATTTCCATCTCTAGTATTTTAAAACAAAGATCATATTGTATCTGATTAGTTTATCATTAACTCCTTCCTGCATTTTACACTTAATTTGTTTTCAATATAGAAACACCAAGGATGTAATTATAAGGTATTTTACTGTATTTAAATATTTATATATTCATTATTTACACTTTTATCCTAACTATTTGCACATATTAGTGTTTATACTATCTTTAATAATCATTATAATTTTAAATGTATGAAGGCATTTTTACTACTACTTTTTATTTACTGTATGTTTTTATTTTATTAATTTTCTATCCCACTACATTATATTTTGACCACTTTGATAATATTAACAAAATATTCATCTTTTAATTGTATTAAATTAATGTGTTACATTTTTAGTTAGTACAAGTTTATAAAATATATATACATATTTTTTAAAACATTACTAATACATTAATTAATCAATGGTAGGCGTTGTGTAATTAGGAACATACCTATATATCTGTTGTTGGCTGTATAATTTACCAGTACTCTGAAGATGCCCATAAGTGATTTAGGGTGAAAGCGCCAAGTACTTTCATGTTATAGACTTTTTGTATTCTATGTACGTTTTTATAGTTGGATTGTTTCGGGTGTATGGTGAACAATAAAATCTATTCAAGTGACCTCTGAAGAGCCTTCTGCATGTTTTACATTGTCAGAGAATGACTGGAAGGAGAAAAGGGAATTCCTGAGCTGGAAAGGACTTGTTTGACCCACCAAATTAGTTTTTACTTCACAAAGTTGAGAAATAGCATTACGAAGGATAGCAGGTAAAAGAAAACACTGGATCTTTCTCATTAAAATCTGGCATGAGAAAGCATAAGGGTAAGAGAGGCCACAAAACCTACAAACACTCAGGAATTCTACTGCAGTAGACATTTTCTTCTGAGAGAGAAAGAGAGATGGAGAAGTGTTAATATTGCCTCTTTTCTGGAAGAAGAATCACAGTAGTCAGACAGGAGTTCAGAAGACAACCCAGTTGGAATCAGAGAGGACTTTTTTAGATTAAGGGTGAAACCCAGGTTGAGAAAAAGCTTCATAGTGAACTGTAAAACTGCTAGAGCCACGAGACTAGCTGAGGTTGATACTGGGCAATTGTACAGATAAAAAAAGCTAAGGCAAGGAGTTTGATAAATACCTTGCAGCAGCAGCACTAGGTCTAAAGGATGAAGTAGTAAACTGATAGCACAACCCTAAGACAAAGAATCTTCATAAATGATCTGCACGTTCTGTGAACGGGAATAAGTAGGTAAGCATCATTTAGGTCTACAGTGACCAAAAAGGTTTAGGGAGGGGAGCCTCTCCTTCAGGCTTTCCGCAATCTACAAACAACCCACTTCATCTTATGCCCCCATTTTTTTTTTTCAAATTTAAAAAGCCATGGGGCAAAAAAACAGTACCATCAGGTCAACAGGGGAAAGGATTTTGCTGAACACTTTTCCTGGTTCCCAAGTAAGAGAGAACCTGTGGGCTCATTCTAGAGCTATGCAATCAAATTCCTTTTGCACATTCCAAAATTCAAAATGCTGACACTTTTGACTCCCTTCTCTTCTCCCCTCAGGCCATACAGGTGCAGTGACTTGGGGAGGTGGGGTTAGTTACAGCGAGACACAAGTTATGCAGAGAACAAAGGCATTGTTGTACTCATTCACTACTTAGCAGCAAAATACTGGCACTTTTGATGTTTATCAGCAGCAAAGTTGTAACAGATTTATGAATCCTGTAGCAGTGATCATCATGCTCATCTACATAACCTATCTTCTTACTCTCTACAGGTACCTCAAACCATTTATTCATGTTGTATTAAAACTGGGTAGCCAGTGTGGTGCTCTTAATTCAAGCCTTAGTCTTTCAAAGCTAGAGGAAAAAACAGCTTCTTTCAATTGCACTTCCTTGTTTTACCTTCTGCATGACTAATGTCACTCCATTTATACTTGCTCTTCTTCACCTCCATGCTTCCTAAGCTAATCTCCCATTCCTGCCCACATTTCTCATGAACTCCAGTGCAGTTTCACTGGTAACTATACTTCACTCATTCCTCTGCCTTTCTTGCTAAACACTTTCCTGTAATAAACAAAGCACATTACTTTTCTCCACATTTCCAGAACTCTCATTCATAATCATAAATTTCCTCTCTAAGCACAAGAACAAAAAAATATGCAGCCTTTCAAAGATCCAGTTCTATTTAAACTCATTCAATTTAATTTTGACATCACTGAATCATTTTTTAATTGGCCGATGGCTGATCAGTGGTTCATTTCAACATCTTGTTACAAAAAAAGCTTGGAATTAAAAGGCAAGCAGCTTTTGAAATAGACAGATACATTGAAAAAGGGCATTTGCTAATGTAGAAGCAAAAGAAAATGTTGATATTAATTTCACACTTCATACAGAAGGATCTCTAGAGTCCAGCACTGCGGAGAGTCATACATCACAACCCACAGGCAATTACCTGGGGCAGAGCACACTCCTGCACAGCATGCAAACATCTTTGTTATCTACAGATGATACTTTAGAAGAAATGAGAACTATATGCTTTTCTAAGCAGTTTAAAAAAAGACAAATGATACATACACCTGCCTACCTGCAGATCTGTACTGGAGTGTTAATCTGTCTACATTTTTTTTGCCTTTAAATATAACATTTTCAGCTTCAAATGAATCTGATACAATGTGTTCCAAGCCTTCTAAGTGCTATCCTTCTAAGCACATCTTTAAATGAGAAAATCTTGTGAGGATGACAATGAAAATTACTATTAAAGAAATGCAGTGGTGTTTCAAATCTACACTCCCAAATGTTTCAGAGGATGCATTTCTATTACTAAGAATACAAGGCACGCAATAATTCTGCACTTAAGCAGCTACAACTCCATCACAGAACTGAGCAATTTGTTTACTTGCTGGTTTAAACAAGTCATCATGTTTAATTTAGTAATTAGACACAGACTCTTATTATTCTCTGACACCACTTCATAACCACATTGTAATAAATATGAACATTATGTACTTATATAAAATTCGATCTTCATGATCCATGGCCATTCACTTCAACAGCAGGATTGGTAGGAAGAAGCAGCAGTCGCTTGGCACTAGAGAGACTCACCCAGGCTCAAAACTGCCTTATCTGCTAATACAGTTTGTCTTGTTATAAACTTCCCCAATGATCATTACATATATAGGCCTCACAGCCATTCCCCTTCCAGGTCTCTCTGGAAGGGATAATCAGCATTAGCATGGGGATGGTGTGAGGGTATGCTGAAGTGAAGATGTGGATTATGATGATTTAGCATGTTAAGTTAATAACTTTCATATCGCACATGATCCAATCCAGTTACTTCAAAAGAACAGGACAGTCCCCAGATTCTCTTCTTGGGTGTAATTCTGGCAAAAAACTATAAAAGATGGTAGACCTGAAGGCCCGATTATATGTTCAGATTGGTTTACTATCAAAATGTTGAATCTCACAACAAAATCTATTCAATTGCTCAAACTGACATTTCCTTGGTAATGTCACATTTACAGAATGATGAAATCACCACCTCAACATCCACATTTGACCTTATTTGAAATAACAGGTGGTGATGGCAGACCTTCAAGGCTTTGCTGGCGATAAAAAAGTCATCCTTTCTAATATCTAGTTCTGTCTTGGTAAAAAAAAAAAAAAAATTCTTTTAAAGGTGGACATTATGACAATACAACAAATATTCCCCTCAGTTCAAATACTGAGGAAATAACACTAGGAGATTTACCACCTGGTCAATAGTATTTTCTGTAGCAACCTCGGATATAAAGATCAGATTAGCATTAAATCATATACTGTCTTTATTAAAATGGGACACAGGAGTTTTGAAGAAAGAACTTGAAGTTCTAAAGCTCTTCTCACTGAGATTACTACGAGGAAAACAGATATTCTAAGATAAGAATTTTAGATCAAGTTTGGGAATTGGTTTGAAGGAAGGTAGCATCAATGTCCCAAGGAGGAATGGCCTCTCTAACAAGAGGTTTTAATAGAAAGGCAACTGCTATGAAATCATTACAGACTGTTAATGAAGCTAAAGAGAAGGAATTAAGTCTCTGACAAAAATTTAGAATCACAGCTAAGGTGCCTTTCTTGTGAAAACAGACTGAACCATGATCAAAAGCTGCAGGACAGCTAGGATCAAAGCTGAGATAAGACAGAGTTCTTGGCTAGGGGTCCATATTTCATCCATTTACTCCTAAAACCTTTTCTAGAAGAGGTGTTTGCTCAGCAGTGAGAAGTTGGACCACCACTGAAGGGTAATTACATTCACTAACCATTAGTGGAACTGGACAGGCCATGTGGTTAGTATTCAAGTCTGAAGGTCTAGGTAAGGCTTGAAAGACAGATGGGCAAGATCCTGTGCAAGTCTGTGAAAACGGAGTTTCTCCAGATGGAAAGGCCATAGCGGAGGGAGTTGGACTTCTGGGGTAAGAACAGAGCAACTGAGTATGACCATAGCCTTGTGAAATTCAACCTTCTTTAAGTACAGAAATTTTTGGAGGCCACTCATGGACTACAGTATCCCAGGGAGTCTATCCCTGAGAAGGGGATACAGCAGAAATATTTGTTAATTTGGCACTAGTTAGAAATGTAGAGCATCACAGGATATCTTATCTACTGGTTAAAAAAAAAAATAAAATAAAACATTCACTGAAGTTTGAATTAGGGACTTCATGTTGAGCCTTACCAGACACCATATAAGCTTGTCCACAAGTGAGCTGAACTGATAGGTGATAAGTACTATTGTCAGAAAACATTGTGTCAACATGGCCCACCTCCCATGGCTGCATGGCCTTCTGATATGTGGTAAGAATTGGTAACTTTTTTTTTAATTTTGAGACTCATTAGTCTGAATCCTGGAATAGCAAGACTGAATGACCAAAAATGCACACTTACAATACTAAGGCTGAGAGTGCTGTTCCTTGAATATTGCCATTTCTACAAAGTATGGAAACCTCAGAGTTAGTATATATAAATTCAAGGGGTTTGGGGGGGCTTTCCCCCTGTAAAAATTAACTTTAAAGGACGAGAGAGGTTTGCCACTTGCCATTTCCCTGAGTTTTTGGTCTATTTTCCCCCCATCATTTCAGGGCTCACTATTCTGAGTGTCAACATTTCAGCAGGGAGCCTAAGAATTGGTTCTTCCTGATGGCTAATACACCAAATCACTGTCATACTGTGAGGGATGGCAAATGCACCTTCATGACAGTCACCATGTACAGGAGGATCACCCTCATCTCCAGGACAGTGATGTGCAGAGAAGCCTCTTGTCATGATGATGTCCCTTGTCTGTCTGCCCTAAACAATTGCCCAAAGTCAGATGGAGAAAGAAGAAAAGTGACTGCACTGGGAAACACAGTCCAGATGCGACTATAACTGCAGATGCCATCACACTCAAGACATTCTGACTGACATAAGGTCAATCTTTTGACACCAGTGGGCCATGAAAGTCCATATAACTCTGATTTTGTACTTTGAGAACTGAATAAGAAAAACTGCCATGAGCACTTGACCTCTAAAACACAGAGCTGCCATGGCTAAGGCGCAAACCTCAGTCATTAGGAAGCCATGCAGCTGAAATACTAGCTTGTCCTTTAGGGGTCATTTGCATATGTGCTGTGGGCTTCCCCTACAGGGAATTTAGGGTTTTACACAATGAAGACTCTAGCTTAGCTGGGTCTTTCTTGCATTTTTTACTGAACTGTTTGTCTGTGTGACCCTTCTACCCTTTGGTTTGGGAGTTATGAAGAAGGAAATTAAAAACTGCAGACCAAAGCCTTCCAAAAGTAGGATGAATGAACCTGGGAGCATCTCTCAATGTCTGCTATAAAAAGCAAATGAGTTCTGGAGAGAAAGGGAGGTTTGGAGCATTATGGGGGGTGACAGGAGGCATTTTAACCCAGGTAGAGTTTCAAAAGCATTGACTGACTGCTGCATGCAGCTACCTGCCTTACTTGTTGAAATAAACAGACTGGAATATGCAAATTTGTAAATCAGCCCACACCTATTGCCTAACATCTCAAAATACAAATACGATTTTAGAACAAAGGCCTTAAATGTTTGCATATCAATAGTTTTTTGACCTCCTTTAATCTCTTAGTTCTCAAATAGGGTCTTTTCAACAAGGATCGACCATAAAAATAAATAAATAATTGTACTAGGAACAGAGTTTTAACTTTATATTAGTACCTTAGTAGCAATCTCCACTCGCACTGAGTGATATAGCTTCTAAGTGCAATTCAGGTACTGCTGGGTTCAATCAGCAGACCCAAGAACATGTAGTAGTTTGCAGGGGGAAAGGAGTGAATTGATTTGGCCATCTCACCTCTCTTGGAATAGGGCACACACCCAGGGTGCTTGGTCTCAAGCTATAGTCCAACTGGAAATTAGATACTACACAGAAGTATCAGTTTCAAGAAGGGAGTGTTACATTACTTGCGTAAGTGAGTGACACACCCTTGTAGACGTCCACTGTATGCCATTGTCCTGGGGCTGCTTACTGGGTATGCACATTTGGATTAGGGATTTACACCCTACCCTAGTGAATGACAGCAATACTCTGCAGTTTACCTCGTGAGGGAAGGAATGGCCCTAAAGAGCAAGTAGGCCAAAGAGACTCAATGGTCTTGGGAGGGAAGCAAAAAAAGAAGTTACGTCTTACCATAATGTTTCATCTGTGTTGTCGATCTTCATCTATTCTTGACTTTCAGGTTTTGCTTCCGATCCTTGGAACTGATATGGCCATTATACAGCTTGTGTCAGCCAAAAAAATCTCTCAAGCTGCTAGTCTACCCACAATGCCCCTCTCCACATTACCCTCAGATCGAATTTGCTATTATGCAGAAAAAAGGGTTCTATAATATAAGACAGAAAACTTGTCCAAAGTATCCCCTAACAATAAGAACCCAAGACAGGATGGCTCTCCACCAGAAGTCTAAGGGTGGGGGGCAGGCAGGAGAGATGCAAGAATAGATGAAGATCAACAACACGGATGGAACGTTATGGTAAGACATAACTTCTTTATCTGATGTTGTCAATCTTCAGCTATTCTTGACTTGTGGGACAGAGTCCCCAACTACTTTAGAGCCTAGGTGGCCTCATGGAAGAGTATTCCTGAGAATCATAGAACCAAAAGAGGCTCTTCTCCTGGAGACTATATCCAATGTGTAATGAGTAATAAAGGTATGTGTAATAAGCCCACGTTGCGGCTGCACAAATTTCTAACATGGAAGCTTTGGAATGAAAAACAGCCGATGTTGCCAAAGATCTGGTAGAATGTGCCTTGACTGGCAAAGGAAGCTTCATGTTAAATTTCTTGTAAATGAAAGAGATACAGTTTCTTAACCACTTGGACAGTCACCTCGGATACTGTTTTGCCCAAAGTTGCACTGGCAAAGGACACAAATAAATGGTCTGACCATCTAAATTGTTTAGTTCTATCAAGGTAGAAATGTAATTGCCTGTGTACATCCAGAAGGTGCAGGCACTACTTGCTTTTATTTGAAAAATTTGAAAAGAATACAGGCAAGTCCATAGACTGGTTGATATTGGTCTCCGATATCACTTTAGGAAGGAAAGTAGGGTTCGTTCTGAGTGACACTTTGTGGAAAACTAAGTATTGAGCTTTGGAGCATAAAGCCTGTAATTCAGAGACTCGTCTCGCTGAAATGACAGCTATAAGGAACAATGTCTTCCAAGAAAGGAATTGTAAATCACAGGTTGCTGTAAGTTTAAATGAAGGTGAAGTAAGCGACTGTAACACAAGAGTTAGATCCCATGGCAGAAGACAGTCTTTGAAAGGGGGCTTCACGTAGATTGTACCCTTTAGAAAAACCTTACGAAGTGTGCGAAATATTAAGGGTTGATCCCAGATACCATTATGGAAATCAGAAATCGCTACTAGGATAACTTTTACAGTAGAAGCAGAAGCTCCTTTACTAAAGATGGCAGTCAGAAACTCCAGAATTTTTTCTACTGGCATTGAAAAGGGGTCTAGACCACTGTCAGAGGCCCAAATAGAAAAACTCTTCCATTTACTAAGGTAGAGACTCTTAGTGGATGGTTGTGGGATGCCATCAAAATGTGTCATCAGGGGAAGGAATACCATTATGCCTGGTGACTACCGGAAATGGAGAAATCAAGCAGTCAGCTTGAGAGACTGAAGCATGGGATGTACTAGTCCCTGGGGGAGGGACAAGATATCCGGAACTGGGTCTAAAATCTAACAACGGTGTAGAAAAAGATAATAATAATAATATATACAAATATGCTTAGCTACATGAGAGATGGCTGACGCATCTTGTCGTAAGAGTGGCAAACGAGATCTGGGGTAATGTGGAGAGGGACATTACGGGTAGAATAGCAGCTTGAGGGATTTTTTTTTGGCTGACACGAACTTTATAACAGCCAGATCCGTTCAGAATATCAGAACCGAAACCCACAATTCAAGGACAGATGAAGACTGACAACATCAGATAATACATTAAGAAATATTTTGGTCATTACAGCTTGACTATATCATAGGATGTTACGATACAACGCTAGATCTATTTCTGCAAACTGCTCAATGAAAAATGTGTTCATATTAATCTGACTCCACAAAATGTTACTTTTCGTATTTTGGAGAAGTCAATTTGCACAAAGCTGGTGGGCTGCAAATACTGAAGATTACATTCATACTAAGAACAGAATTTCTTTAATTTTTTAAGTAGAACAAAATTTATTAATCTCTAAAGCATTTAACTACTCACCATTTCTAGGCAAAACAAAAGTATCACTACTGTTGGTGCAAACTCAAAAGCAATTCTTTTTAGATAACTAAAAGTCATTAAGTAGAGAACACTGCATTTCAAAAATGAAGAAAATTTAAGAATGAAGCTACATTTATCAGGGGGAGGATGTTAATCGGTATATGGGCAATGCTGTGTAAAAATAAGCATACAAATATTACTGTAATAGATTATTGAGAGAAACTTGTTTATGTCCTCAAGTAATGGAATCACACTGAAACTCGTAACAAGAAGTCTATCAAAAGTAGCCATGAATTAAGCACCAATGATAACAGGTTGCATGGAGGCAGTCAGCCTCCATACCACTGAAAAACAGTGTAACAAACAGCATCCATATCTAGTCCTCTTAACTAAACAACATCAAAGGGCAGACCATTTCCAAATGCTAAGCAATATTAAAGTAGTAGGCCACTGTATCTTGTCCAATAATAAGGCAGATTGCCAAAACACCACCTTCCTAATTAGAAGAAACGCAGTCGCTAAACCTTTCTCAACATTATTAAAAGATTCAGACATGGTGTTGAGCATGACGTTAATGAGCCACCCCAAAAGTACATGACTAGTTTCTGGAAAGACCGCTGTGTTTCTGGTTCAGGCTGTAGTTGAAAATGATCCTTGGATACATCCAGCTGGTTAACAGTGTACTAAAGTGTCGAACCTGAAACTACTAAAAATCAAAATCACACTATCAGACATCACTAATAAACAAAATGTAAGAATGTGTCTAAGATCAAAACATTACCCAATCACCATTTAAATTCAAAAATAACATCTGTTTGTACTATATATCTTAATGTACACTTAAAGCTGGACTGTGCCTTTATTCTGAAGAAATCTCATGCTGCCAGAATGAAAGCGCTAAATTAATGTACAGTTTTCTCTGGAACATAGTCTCCCCTTGGATGTTTTTAACCTTTTCGGATGTTTAACAATAAACAGTGGTTTGGTGTGCTCAGTTTGGTATTCTTGGTGAGTATGTTTTTATACATGACAGGTGTAGAGTTACTAGTGGTTTACATTTAAAGATTTCAAAAACACAGCAATGTCACAGTTTCAGTGGGGGCCTAGTTTCCTTGGTTAAAAAAATTGCCAAAAAATGCAAGATATAGCACCAGTGTAACAGAATGGACAATCATACTTCCATAGCAGAGTACTTATTCCCTTGGGTGCACCTCAAACAATGCCCAAGAAGCAAACAAATGAATAAATATGACACAAATGATTAATTGAAAGATGTGTTAACAATGAACAATGTACTCTCTTCCTTAAGGGTAGATTAGATAACCAAGTCTTCTAAAGCTTCTTAATCTGATACATTTAGTACTTCAAATCTGTAAAAGTATCTAAAGTAAGAAGAAATATCTCTTGGCAGGAATACTCCAGAAGTTAACAGGGAGTTGATATGGAATAATGATGCAAACTCAGAAAATGGACCTCCCTGCCTAGAATTAAAAAAAGGTTGCGTACTCACCATAACCTACCATCTGTGTTGTCCCATTTGCATTCTTCCTCAGCTGACTGATTTGGATCCAATCCACAGATCTGACTTGACCGCTTCTACCAGCTCGTAGAACAGAAACCCTCGAGCTCTTCCGCATACCCATAATGCCCTAGGCACCAAACATACCTCAGATCTTGTTTGCTGCCCCTTACACCTGCAGAGCGTAACGAAAAGACAATACAACAGAAACTGTGACTCAAGAAAAGTAACAATAGTTCCTCCGGCATCTTTAGATCCTTCCAAGAGTTAAATAGGAGGTGGTTGGTGGGAGGAACGTTGAGGAAGAATGAAAATAGACAATACAGATGGAACATTATGGTCAGTACATAATTTTGTTTATCAGATGTTGTCATTTTCATTCATTTCTTAACTGATGGGACAGAGTCCCCAGCTACTTAAATCTCAGGAAGAGTCTAACCAAGGATATTCCAGAGTATCATTGAACCAAAGGCTACTATTCTCCTAGAGACCAGATCCAGTTTGCAATGAGCAATAAAAGTATGAGGATTAGCCCAAGTTGCAGCTGCACAAATATCATTCAAACAAGAACTAGATAAAAAGGCTGAAGAAGTTGCCATAGACTTAGTGGAATGTTGTTGTTGTTTGCACACAAAGGTAATACAATCAGTTAAACATTTAGCTAAAGTCACTTTAGAAACTGGTTTACCCAATGTTGACTCCGAAAATGAGACAAATAATTGTTCTGATTTCTCGAAATTGTTGGTTCTATGTAAATAAAACTAATTATCGGTGAACAGCCAAAACATATAACATCTTCTCTCCCATACTTGAGAAACCTGAAAAGCAGACTGGGAGGTTGATAGCTTGGTTAATATTGAATTCTGACACCACCTTTGGAAGAAGTGAAGGACTGGTCTGTAAGGATACTCTATCCTTATTAAAAATCAAATAGCAGGATAGATGTAATGGCTACTAAAAGATAGTTTTCCATGTCAAGAATTTTAGTTGACACCTAGCTGAAGGTTCAAATGGGGAATGAGTGAAAGTTTTCAAAACAATATTCAAATCCCAAGGAAGAGTGGGATCTTTTAATGGAGGTTTAAGTAGAAAAGTTCGTCTTAGAAAGGCTTTACAAAGTTTGGAAGATGCCAAAAACAAGTTAATTACTCCTATGTGAAAATTGGAAATAGCAGCTAGTTGTACTTTTACAGTACAAGAGCTAGCACATTCATTGGAAATATTAGCTAAAAATCCAAGAACTTTAAGGACCGGTGCTGAAAAGGGATCCAGATCATTTTGCTGTGCCCAAATGACAAGTCTTTTCCATTTACTTTTGTAAAGTTTCCTAGTGGAAGCTTTGTGGGATAATAAAATTTTGGGAATTAGAAGTAAGGGGGGGGGGGTAGGTGTAAAGGAGACTGGAGGGCCAATCATGAAGAAGAATGTCTCTCGATGACTTCACCAGAGGGGGATCAGGACAAAGAACCTGTTGCACTTGTTGTTGAGGGGAAATGCAAGGAGGTCGCAGCCCAAATGACAAGTCTTTTCATTTACTTTTGTAAAGTTTCCTAGTGGAAGCTTTGTGGGATGGTCCTTTCTGCAATGTTCATATTCTGGGACCACTTGTGAGGCATTAGAATAGACCTGCTTAACTTGTCTGCAATGACATTGGATTTCCCCAGAATGTGCATTGCTATCAGAAAACAACTGGATTAGATTGGCTACTGCCACACACTCAGCCTCTCGACTAAGGGGGCAAAATTTGGTTCGTCCTTGTTTGTTGATGTACTAGATCACTGACATATTGTCCGTTTGGATAGCAACAGTCCTAGTGGGGACAGTGTCTTGAAAGGTCAGTGAAAAAGTAATTTAATAAGCATAAGCTCAAATATTCATATAAAACTGAAGTAAGGCTGGAAAGCTGAGGTGCTAGAGTTTTGAGTGTGTTTTATCTGAATTTTTGAGCTTGTGCTTATTAAATTACTTTTTCACTGACCATTTGTTGTGGATTATTACTTTTTTCCTTTTGTGGTTCAGAGTGTCTTGAAAGACCTGCAACACTAGGAGGACAGGTCTCACTTCCAGAACATTGATATGCATGTTGACCTTTTCGGGGGACCATGTACCTTGGGCTGTCTTTCCCAAGACGTGCCCCACCACCTAATCTGGGAAGCGTCAGTGGTCACTACGGCCTTGGGCTGGAGAGAACAAAGGGACAACCTTCTTCTACCTGATTGGTCTGTATACACTACAAAAGGTAAATTTTGCAAGCCTGCATTATTTTGATGTGACTGGATAAAGGTTGGTGGAGAATGGACCACTGAGCTGCTAGAGTCCACTGAAGGATCCTCATATGGTACCTTGCTAAAGGTACCAGAATGACTGCCGCTGATATCAATCCCAATGTGTGAAGGATCAGTTGAGCTGAAACAGAAGAACTTTGAATGATCTTTCTTGACCTGCAATCGACTAGTTTGGACTCTTGACTGAGGGAGAGAGGCTGTTATAGATACTGTACTGAGCAAGGCTCTGATGAACTCCAATACCTGTGCTGCTTCGAGCTGAGGTTTGTCTTGACTGATTGCAATCCACAGGTGACAGCATAACTAGAGTATATAGTCTCGTGCTTGAATCAGATGATGCCTGGTTGGAGCAGTTATGAGCCAGTCGTCCAAATATGGAAATACCCAGAATCCCTGCAGTCTCAAGTGAGCTGCTACTACTGCCAAACACTTAATAAACACCCTGAGGGCTGTGGTGAGACCAAGGGGCAGAGCTCTGAACTGGTAATGACTGGCTCCTAGCCGCAAGTGTAGGTATCTCCTAAATTGTCTGTTCATTCTGATATGATAGTACACATCCTGAAGGTCTATTGAGCACATTCAGTTGTCCTTGTGCAGAAAAAGCCAGAAGAGACTGAACCATAACTATCAGGAACTTTGTGTACTGAACAGACTGGTTTAGAAGTGGTCTCCAGTCCCCTGTTTCTTCTCCAAAGAATCTTGAGTAAATTCCAGACTCTTTATGGACTGTTGTACTTCTTGGATGACTCTCTTCTAGCAGCTTGTTTATCTCGAGTGCTGCTGCTTCCCTCTGACTGGAACATTGAGGATTTTGTTTACTACTAATGGGGTGGAAGGGCAAATGGTATTGTATAACATCTGAATATAATCCTTTGCATCCAAGAATCTTTTGTAATCTCTAACCAAGCTGTCTGGTGCAAGGATAAATGACCCCCAACTGCCTCCAGAGATGGACAGTTGGGCCTCCTTTCAGGAGCACTGATAGGAGCAGAGAATGCATCTCTTTATCGCCGATTATGCAGACAACCTCTGCCGTGGGGACAGTGTCTTCCATTTGACCCCCCCCCCCTCCATTAAAGGAACCATCTCCTCATGAATCTTGGAAGGGACCCTGGGATTTTTTGAAACACATTTTCTATCCACCTCATTGGTTCCTACAGAAGATCCGCTGAGGGGTTGAAAAACAAACACCTAGAACACACAGGGATTTATCGTCCTGCTCACACCTAGAAAGTGTGTCTTTTACTTTGAGGCCAAATAAGACACGTCTGTCAAAAGCAGCACTGATTACGAAAGATTTGAAGGGTTCTGCAAAGTCACAAAAGCACATCCAGTCATGCCTCCTGATAGAAATGCCTGAACCCACAAGCCCATGAGGTACCTTCAGCAGCATGGGAGATGAGCTTCATGGACAAATTTGAAATGAACTGAAGGGTAGCAAACTGCAAGGCAATAGTACCTCTGCCTTGGAGGATAAGGTCCCAGAGTGGGATTTGCTAAGTTCCTTAATCAAATCTCTCTGTAATCTTATGAAATGCACCAGACAATTCAGCAACTGAAGGGCAAAGGTCACGGAAGGACAGACACACTTCCCAAATCTCTCCAGCACTCTAACTTCTCTGTTAAGGGGCTGAACAAGGACATTTGTGCCTCTAGTTCCTTTTTTGTGGCTGCCACTATGGCCATAGCATCGGGTCTGTATCAGAACTTTGAAGTTTTAAAACTTCGAATGTTCTAGTATCTACCCATTTTAATCTAACGACAAAAATAGCAAAGCTGGAGAACACCAAATTCTTTCCTAGGGAAAGAATTTGGTTGGCTGGTTCTGTGGCTTAGCTATTTTCAGTGCTGTGGTGGAGATTTTCGGGTCGGGTTCAGGTAAGTGTGCGATTGTGTGGTTGTTAGAATTAGGGCGTGGGTCAGGTGAGTTAGGTGAATTAGGTTTAGGAGAGGGTTAAGTGAGTTAGGGTTAGGGCGCGGGTGAGTGTGCGATAGTGACGGACCTTAGTGTTAAGGTAAGTGGATAGATAGTAGTATATGTACAGTTAAGTGTAGGGTTAGTTGTAGGATTATAAGTGTATTTATGTGTGTGTGTGTGTATTGATGTTTTTTAGGTGTGCTTGTGTTGTGTGTATGTGTTTTGGAATAGTGAATTGTTTCCCCAAGGAAAAAATTTGCTGTTCTGAATGTTCGATATTATGTGGTTTAGATATTTTAGGTTCGATGAAATAGCGTTCGCTATTTTCATCTTTCGATAACATGACAAACGCATAGCATCAACTGGTACTCCTTTGCTCCAATGAACTTTGTCCTTATGTGGTGCCAGGATCCTATCCGGTCTCCTGGGGGATAGGCTCAATTGCATCATGTTCCTGCTACTCTCGACAGGAGACCGTATCAATGAGTTCATTGGAGGGCAGAGTCACCCAGGAGGCAGACAGGCCAGCTCCAAAAGCCTCCAGGAATCCCAACTCCACTTGGGAAGGATTGTTGGAAGACCAACAACCCCTTTGGTTTAGGAGTTCTAGGATGTCTCCAAATGAGACATCATCAGGTGGACCCTTCAAAGTCATTATCTTCTGTGATGAATTATTTTGGTGAGCCGAAGTGCCTCCTTTTACACATTCTCTTCATAGGAACTTCTTCAGTGGGATGCTTCGGAAAAGTGTCAGAAGAGATAAATACACCCTGCTGGGTGTCCTGGAGAATAGTTTGTGCTAGCTGTCCCAGTGGCAGGCACACTTGGTTGAGCTTCTTGATGCTGAGTCGAATGGAGTTGGGTTGCCTGACTCAAAGAGTGGAGAGAAGTCTGTACAGCGCTTTCTAGTGCTGAAGCTCCGATGGTCAGAGATGGCTCTGACAACTTTTGAGTTGACTTAAACACCCTGGATCTGATGCTGATGCTACAGCTGTGAGTCATCTGGCTCTGAAGTGCTCAGCGCCTGTCCAGTCAGAGATGGCACTGGAGTCAAAGATACTAGTATCTTCGGATCTGATGGATGACTCCAGAATCTTCATATCTGATGGCTCCAAAACCAATGGCCGGATCAGGGAAGGAGCCAATAAACTGAGAGTAGTACTAATAAGGGACTCTGGACCCAACGGGGTCAAAGCCAGAAGAACCGCCAGTTGAATCTGCATCGTAAGGAATTTCCTCATCATCCTGTCCACATCTGCTTCAGTCAGACTCTTAGAAGAACATATAGAAGATGCTGTCGAAGATGGTCTGGAATGGTGATGCCACGGAGTCCACTCCAAAAAAGGGGAAGGTAGCAAAGAGAAGACTGGATCAGGGAGCAACTGCGGCAATCAGATCCCAGATGATTTTTCTGATCTAGACTTCTGATCCAAAGCTTTAGAAATTTTGCAAGGATGTTTAGAACCCAGAAATGAATAAGTGGCTGGATCTGGTGAATGCTTTCTCAAATCCTTTTTGTCAGATTTCTTTGGGTTTGAGCTCCATATGATGTTGGTGCAGATTTGGATGGGAGCAAACCTCTCAGGATTAATTTATTTTTTCAATCAATCAAAGCTCTATGGTTAAAAAACTTACAAATGTCGCAGTTAGAGTCAAAGATGTGCTAGCCCTAAGCAATATACGCATTTGGAATGCACGTCAGATAATGGGATTTTATGGGCACAGACAGTACATTTTTTAAAACCCAAAGGCTTGTCAGACATTTTTCTGACAAGAAGAATATCAAAGAAGGAAATAAGCAAAGTTTTTTTTTAGGTAACAGAAAAGGAAAAGGGGAAAATGCCAACAACTGTAATTAAAGATGTACTTAAAAATACGGTAAGGAGAGAATACCGGTGATGGTAATCAAAAATTATACAAGTAAATAAGTAAAATAAGTGGTAAATGGGAGTAAGCGCTAAAAAGAGATAATTATTATAAAGGAAATATGTTTATAAGGTTGCAGAGTTATAAAGTCATAATGAAAGTTTTAACTCAAGAAAAAATCATACAGTGACCACATACATACGCTAAGGTGACAAATGGCATCTGAGGTATGTTTGGTGCCTATGGTATTATGGGTATAAGGAGGGGCTCTAGAATTTCAGTGTTCCACTAGCTGGATGAAGCCGCTGAGTCAGATCACAGGACCGGATCTAAAACCATCAGTTAAGTAATGAATAAAAATGACATCAGATCAGATGATATAACTCTAGATCTTCAACACGCATCGCGTCTGCATCACTTCCCTCAGTCTGGGAATAAAGGAATTAACCATTCTGTTTCAAGGATACTGTAATCCTACCAGTGAAGGCAGTACCAGGTAATTAGCAGTGCTGGGTTTTCAAGTGCAGGAGAAAAACATACAAGGAAAACAAGGAAACAGAAAAAGCAAAAGGGACATAACTGAAAGCTTCCATTAATGAGCAACGTATCAGCTTCTGTCATATACAATCAGGCCTACAGAATATAAATGAGAGTCAGCAGAGGCAGCTGGAAGTGAGTACCTGGAAGGCTGTCTTTCTATGATGAAGAGTTAATGAACTTTCACTCACCATCTTACTACTAAGTAAAGCTGAATGAAACAATTTAATTACATCCCTAAACCCTTTACTAAAACTGTTATCAGTAAATGGAGGACTACAAAGTCTAAAGGATGTGGTCAACAAACAACCCAATTCTACTATAGGAAGACTGACCATTTCCATAGCCAAGTAACAGAATACCATACTATCACATATCACAAATGGACACAAAACGTTTTCCTCACTTTGTGGGGAGGAAAATCTGCATTCTTTTTAGTTCTAAAAAGAAAACTTAACACTGAAAAAGAAATCACTATTAACTAATAGTTGAGTGGTTTTGTTCAATATACATATGTTTGAACTTCATCAGAACTTAAAAGCTGAATACAAAGGACTCTAAATGAAATTCAAAACAAACACTTGACTAAAAGTGCCCTAAAGACACAAGCTATATATTAAGAGCTTTTCAAAGCCACATACACCGATCAATTGCATATAAAATGACTTTCTAGCAGGCAACTTTAAAATACATTATATATCAAAATGTTCTTTAAGACACTGAAATTTATAAGCTTAAAAAAAGCTTGACTTATCAGAATTCTTTAACTTGCAATGTTGTTGTTGTTTGTTTTTCGGCTTTTCCCGGTAAGGGGTCACCACAGCGGAACTCCGGTCTGCTAATGATTGGCAGTAGATTTTTACAAAACGCTGATGTGCCAGCTCGACACTCAACCTTCAACAAAGGCATGCCCATTTATGCACGCATGTCTTTTGAACGCTACCCAACCACGGGGAGGACATGCAGACTCCACGCAGAAGGCACTCCCAAGCCCAGCCGAGAATCGAACGGGAGAACCTCTTGCTGTGAGGTAACAACGCTACCGCCATACCACTGTGGCATAGTTCTTAGGCACATTATCCAAAACAGAAAATAAATTTGAAATATACTTAGCCGCGTGACTGGTATCAAGGCAACAACCTATACCTTTCCTCTTACCACTCGATATAAACTAATAACCAGCTGCCAGCATTCCTTGATACCAGTTGCTGTGCCTCTTCTTGGCTTGTGATAACATTTGTCTTACTAAGTAGACTGCACTGCAGCATCTTTGCCATTTGATAAGTTTGTCTGATGTAAGATGTATTCCTTTCTTAACTGGCAAGTCCTTTCTTTGTCTTGTAAAGTTCATTGGGATCTTTTGAGACAACTTTTCTATCCTTTTTAGTTCTTTCCATTTCGAGTCACAAACTCAGGTTTTGCGCAGTTTTCCTGGAAGCCAAGCATCAGGAAGCTTTGGTGACATTTTTCAGCAAGACTTCATAAAGATATGCATTAAGCTGAGCAACATTTCTGTTTCCATTTGACCAGTTAACACGGAGTACAGTGCTGCTGATTAACAGATGAACTGTCAGCCTCAATTGCTCTTTTCATTTTCTCGACTTCCAGACTTTTTTTTGGACCAAGAGCCACCTCCCCACCCCCATAGACTAATTATACCCTTAATTATGTATTGTAAACTTGGAGTTCAAATCCTGTGAGGTTTGTGTTGGAATCACGGTTAGGGACAGTTAGAGAAGATGGGTTTGGGCAGCTTATCCTTCTGCAAGGAAAATTTTAGTGAGTTCATGTTGGAAAGATTGTTTGGGATTCCTTTCAGGGGATGTTTACTGATTTGATGACTATCAGTGACACAGAAAAAAAAGTAGAGAATGTGATAACCATCTTTCTGTAACTAGTGCTTGTACACTTTCATCACTGACCTCACTGCTACTGTTAAATTGCTATCTTGCAGTTTTTTTTTCAGAATTATTCTTTCATACCCACTGATTTTATTCCTTTTAAGCCTGATCTTTTTCATGTTATATGCTCTGTGTACACAGCACTGTTGCAGTAGCTCTTCCTGTTGGAATATCAGCTGCAGAAGGCCTGATGTCCAGTCTGACTTCCAGGGGTCAGCACTCCTCGCCCTCCATGCATATGTCCACCCTGTGGGGATATCAGTGCATTCTTTGTGTTAAGACTATATCTATCCTAGCCATTTTAGATCTTACTTGCCCTAGTTTACAGTGCATGTTTTGTACTATGACATCCACAGTTCTGCATTGTGAGGCTTAATCTAGAACTCAGTCCAGAAGGTACCCATTTGGAGATATTTTTGATGGTATGTAGTGTGCTACTTGGTATATGTGGGACTAGAAGGGACATATGACTGTTATGCTTTAAGATATGTTTGTTCCTAAGATGGAAGATGGGTAGTGGTGGTGGTGTGGTAGGCAAATTTCGCATAAAGACTTTCTTTTGCATTCTACTTTGGTCCAGAGTGTGACAGTGACAGCTATATGGCTTTTGAGTTTTTTTTTTTTTTTTTTTTTATTTAGACAGGAAGAGGCTGAAGGCTTCTCTTGTACTAGGATAGTGTCGCCCCGTTCATTCCTGAGTTCTGAGGTCAGACTCCCCCTCCCCCTAAAGTGATTGAAAAAGCTACATTAGGAGAAGGCAGTCAGAGATTCAGGAGATGAACTAGTTTGTCTGTCATCCATGCTTAACTTGATATTGTGAGTCCTGGTTCAATGTTTTCTTGCCCCCAGGCCATGCATCTCTGGTATCAGAGGCTTCTGGCAAAGCCTCTTTAGAGGCCGCCATACTTGCAGATTAAGGCACATCCCACTGAGTCAAGAGCTGGCATGTAGAGCTTGGACTTGGCACCCAGCCTTGGGAATCCTGAAGTGTATTTCATTGTTTCAGAAGGGATGGTTGGCAAATCCTCTGTTTTACACAGGGAAGACATCCCAGGTCAAGAGTTGGATGTCCTAAAATCCTGTCTCCAAGATCTTCCATGCAGCTGATCCAACCAAGAGGGCACAAAAGCTGAAACATAGTACTTCCATATCCATCTCCCTTCATTCGCTTGTGGCTTGAGTAACTGATGAGGCCATATTTTATACCCTAATGCTAGTTCCCAGGAATAGATCTCCTTAGTACAAGTATCCCTTCATGCCCTGCAAAGTCTGCAACCACGTGCACATCCTTATTCAGTGTCTGGAGTACCCTGTGCTAAGAGGAAGAGGGAATCTCTCCAAAGAAGATGATGGCTCTTCAGACAAAAAGAGAAAGAGGCCTTACATTTGGGCTACTCTTCCTAAATGGTCCCAAATCTAGGCTATGACAGACTAATGACAACACGTTTTCTGCTTCATTCACAGAGGAAATCTGATTTGGAGATGCTATTTGCAGAGTGATTCACCACTTCAAATGGGAAAATATATCAATATCAGACACCTTGAACATGTATTTTGATCTGCAAACTCTAAATGCCCTTTAACTTGTAGTAATGCCTACAGCTGGAGGATGCATTTTTGCTGCTTTAGAGAAATCATACACTCAATCCCTTGCTAGTAAAAAGCTTGACAGATTGTACAAGATCCACAAATTCCATATGCTCCTTTATAAAAATCATGCAGTAGATTTAGCTGAGATATCTACAGATACAAAGAAGGGGACAGAAATGATCCCTGCTGTCAGTGCTCTTCCCAGTAATAGAGTGCTGGAGCAAATTTGGGAAGAAAATGTATACCCACTGCCATTTTGGTCTTCAAAGCCATTAATTGTCTAATACAACCAAATTTCAAATTGCTTTCTGTGCCTGGATAAAGCAGAAAACTGGGGAGGTGTGTGATGTGGCTCTAAGCATAAAATTATCAGACTTCATTCAAATCATCAGTCATATGGCAAAGCACTCCATATTATGTGGCTAATAATGGTACGGATGACAGAGCTTAGGGTTTCAGCTAAGGGTGGTCTGTGATAAGGAAATATGTCTGGTTCAGGCTGCATAGAAATCTAGAGGGTGTTAAGGATACAGCTCCTTAATGCACCTCTTGGTAAGAACCTGCTGATACATTTAAAGAGAATGGAGGAGAGTGGGAAGACTTTGTAGTCAGTGAAAAGGCTTTTTCATTCCATCATGCATAAGTATTTCAGGAATCACCCTTGAAACTCCATTCCCTTCTATCACAGTCAAGTTAAAAAGGATCAATAAAAAAAAAAATTTAGAGGAAGACTGGAAGTGGCAACCTGGGGACCTTCAGGGCCCTGTACTGCTTAAGGAGCAGATGTGACTGCATGGAACTTCTCCCTCCCCCAAATCCCCACTCGAGACCTATGCACAACCCATCCTACCCACCATACAGATAAGAGGAGGAGCAACCAATATATAAGAAATTAGGAAAACAACAGACAGCTGGGTGCTGCAAAATATCTCTCGGCTCAGGGTTTACAAATTTCAGTTTATTTGTGAAAAATACAGATGACCAATATTCCCCTGCCCCATGGTAGGAGATCAGTTGTGTTTAGCCCCCCCTACAGAAGCTCTTGCAGCTAAAAGTAAAAGAAACAATGCCAACCCAGAACAAACACAACTGGGGTAGGGGGTGAGGTGGTTACTCAAGACTCTTCCTAGTGACCAGAAGGGAACCTCTGTGCAGGTCCATCCTGGATCTGTCAAAACTAAAAGAGAATGGGTAGTGGGGGAGAAAAGAGTACAACTCCCCATTGCCATGTCAGAGCTAGAGAGAGGGGACAAAAGAAAATGGAAGTATGGGTGGGGTTAATCCAGCTTTTCAACCAATTTTATTATTAGTCTGAAAATAAATCTCCATATTGGTAACAGTCAGTCTAGCAATATTAGCTTTTCTATTCAAATTTGCTTGGTTAGTAAAGACATTATGAACATTTTCAACTCTAACTGGAAAATAATTTAGGAAACCGTAAACTTTCTAGTGTTATACCCAAGTTTACTTACAAAACACAATTTAATTTGAAAGCCATCCTTGAATTTAATGACAGTGGCATTAATAATAGCAGCATTTTCAATGATGGAGTTTTTCCTTGCACACTTTGTTAAGTGGTGCAAATACATCAGTGCCAGTAATTACATATATGCACCTCAAACTTACGTCAAGCAGTATTTTAGTCAGGATTTCCTGTAGCCTTATGTCTGTGCCTTACATACTGATATCATCATTAGGCAGGACAGACAGTGAAGAGTAGCCTGAGCATGTGCCCATACTTGGCCAGTAGCTCCTTAAGCAGTACAGGGCTCTGAAGGTCCTCAGGTTGCCACTTCCAGTCTCCCTCTAATTTCTTTTTTTTATTGATTCTTTTTACCCACAGTTCAATATGGCATTGGTAATGTATGCCCAACTGTGATAACATCAGAAAATCAGAAAAGAAAAAAGAAGCAGAGACCCATAAGTGAAGAGGGAAGAACAGATTTCCTGTCAGGTCTCACAGGCTTTATGGAAATCTACAGGGATTAATCTCAAAACAAAGGTGAGCAACTAGTGATCCCTAGAGCAGAATGTTCCTGCAAATACAATCTAATAGGGAGGATAAAACAAACTTCTAGAAACTGTGGTTAAGAAGAAATCAAACAACTGTTCAGAATAAAACAGGTTCATTCCCAACTTTTTACAACGGTCAAAGTTTTCTTTCAGGTATTCTTGTTTCCTCTCATCTCCCAAACATTCTGGTCGATTAATTAATCTACCTGCTTGCACGTCTGCATATATATATATATATATATATATATATATATATATATATATATATATATATATATATACACACACACACATATATATATATATATGCACACACACACATATTTATATATATATATATATATATATATATATCTATATATATATCTCAATACCTTGCTTTATATCTGTAGTTAGTATTGGTTAGGTTGTACATTGTCTACTGGCCAAGTATGGGCACATGATCAGGCTACTCCTCACTATCTGTCCTGCCTAACGATATCAGTATGTAAGGCACGGATTTAAGGCTATAGGAAATCCTGAACCTATGAAGATAACACAATCACTCTCAAAGGCTTACCACCTCCAGGCAGAGAGTAAGCAGAACTCTCAGAACTGGAGGAGTGAATGTCTGACTGGAGCAGTGGGAGAGAGGCCTAATGGTTAAAAGAGTACCACCCCCCAAAACTTGTACATCACATTAGTAACAATTCTAAAAAACAAGGATTCACAAAAAGCTTAACTATCCACAATTCTACTTTAAAGAGCTTTGTTCTAAACAAGTAGAAGAACTCAAGCGAAGGATTTCATGTCATCTGTCAGAAATCCGCTCTGGATGTAAAAATAATGCACTAGCCAAACACCTTTCACTTCATAAAAGACAACACAGGTTTTAAGTTCGCATAGACATGGGT
Source organism: Protopterus annectens (assembly GCF_019279795.1). Lineage (NCBI taxonomy): Eukaryota > Metazoa > Chordata > Ceratodontiformes > Protopteridae > Protopterus > Protopterus annectens. Next base: position 1,092,982,704 of record NC_056725.1, on the reverse strand, counting down.
GATCTTGAAGGAGACATCCCGAATATTCTGGAGAAACATTAACTCATGTGGCAATTAAAGCCTAGATAGGTTGGGTATGGCTCTGTAGGAGGTATGACATGATTTGAACTTTCTGCAGGAATTTTGGCTCAGTTCAGAACACACCGTCAGAGTGAAAAGCTGGAGGAGAGTTTCTTGCAATCTTTTCTCTGGTAAAAGGAGAAATAGTCCTGTTGACTCATGCCTTATTACATGGATGTTGGCTACATTGCTAATTTTTGAAGGAATTATTTTGAAATTGTCATCTTTGTAGAGGAAGACTACTACCAGAAGACTGTGTGAACAATAAATACAACAGAGAGGTGCTGGTATTTCAACACTGTGTTCTAGCTTGTCTCTGCACCAAACACCTGAATATCCCCCCAGCCAGAAGCTTTGGAACATTAGGGCAAACTAAGGACATTACCTTACAACTATCAGAGAAACCTTTCCTTTGGAAAGGCATTGAAACACTGTGTTCCAGCTTGTCTCTGCACCGAACACCTGAATATCCCCAGCCAGAAGCTTTGGAACATTAGGGCAAACTAAGGACATTACCTTACAACTATCGGAGAAACCTTTCCTTTGGAAAGGCATTGAAAGTATGTATTGATGCTGAAACTGATAAACTCAAATGAAATACATGTTAAAACATTAGTAGGTTCTCAGGTAGGCTAGCCAGCAGCCACCCCCCCCCAGTCCTTCTCTTCTTTCTTGTATATTATCCATACCTCCTTTAGTTATCCCCTTCACCCAAACTACTTCATCCTCACTCCCCTTTAGACCCTCAAATCTAGCAGGATACATCTCCACTGCCACACACTGACTGACCACTATGTGGTGTCTCAGTACTTAGCTTTCTCATTAATTAACTTTCTATACTGTATTTTCCACCCTATTTCTGTACCCTTACCCCCATAACTCTGTTACCAGTTTCCCTGGATTCACTTATATATTAACTCTTCTTGTCCTAAGGCATCCTTATCATTGTCTTCTCCTCTACCTTCCTGACTTTCTTGCTTTTAGCCTCTGAATATTGTCTAGATTCTCCTACCTTTAGACTTATCTGATGAGTCTCCCACTTCACTGATTGTCTTCCTCTATATTCTGCTCTCTTGTCTCTGTTATTCTCCTGTCTTACCCCTCTGTTATCTGTATTGCTTACTGTTTCACTCTAAGCTCTCAAACCTCTCCTTGTCTCCATTATCTGCATATCTACCTGTGCTGCTTTCCCACTTATCCATCTTATTATACTTATCCTCCTGCCTACCCTCACTCTCTCCCATGTACTCTACTACCCAAACTCATTAAGCCTCTCCCCGCAACATACGTATTGCTACCTCTCACCTGTCCTCTTTCTGTTCAATCTCGCGGACTTTGGTCTAAACCTGCTATTGTCTCTTTTCCCCTCCCCCTCTGCCCCAACGCCCTAGCTCACCTTATAAGTATACCCCAGTTCCTAGCGACGCCATCTTTCTTCTCCTCCAATCCACCTGGCTGCTGTGTGCTCCGCTCCTGTGCTTGAATTACAGTAAGAGAGAGTATGCTTTATTGTGTGAAATTATTGATATTTTTTGCTTCATTTAGCTTTTAAACTGTTATTAACTACAAGTTATTCGTACATTGCTTTAGCTTTTGATGCAAACGCTGACACTATCTGAGCGCTGTACACGTGGCTTGTAATAGATGTACCCAGACGCTACTGTTATAAATTCACATTGTTTTTTTTGCTTCATTTAGCTTTTAGAATGTTATTAACTACAATTTATTCGTACATTGCTTTAGCCTTTGATGCAAACGTTGACACTATCTGAGTGCTGTACACGTGACTTGTAGTGGATGTACCTAGACGCTACTATTATAAATTCACATTGTTTTTTTGCTTTTACTTGTATATTGCTGTAGCTTTTGATGCAAACGCAGATACTAACTGAGCGTTGTGCTTTGTGACTTGTAATGAATGTACCTTGAGGTAACGTTTATAAATTTACAACTTTTTCTGCTGATGTACTATTGCTCTTGCTGCAAACGCAGAAATTTATAGAGCGTTGCATACACGTAGGCTGTTTAAAGATGTTGTCTGCTCGTAAGAATTGTTTTTTTAGTAACTATTAACCAGTAATGACCTCCTTTACTAATTGCTACATTTTCAGACCATTACTAAACAAGGTTCAGCAGAATACTGTCATTTTCCTAGGTTTGACAACTTTTTAGAGTTTTGTAGAAACTCTCCAAAAGCATACTGCTCTCTACTTAAGTAGCCTCATTAACATTGACTACTGAGAACTGGTAAAATTACCTGAGACGTCGAAAAGACGCGCTTTGGTACTGAATCACGGTAGTTACGGGCACTAAAAGGAGTCACAGAATTCTGATAACGCTACAAAGTATTACTATTTATGGTGGTTATATATCCAGCTGTGTCTGTGATACATTTTGCTTACTAAGTTATTACTGCTCTGAATTATTTATAGCTGCTGGTACTACATAGAGTTATACATGTTTGATACAGCTACAACGTATTGTTGTTGACTGTGATTACACAAGCATCTGTGTCTGCATAACATCTTTACCTACTCTCCAAGTTAATACTCTATGCCTTACTTCCTTTCTCTCTCTCTCTTACCAGCACTGTGTTCCAGCTTGTCTCTGCAGCAAACACCTGAATATCCCCAGCCAGAAGCTTTGGAACATTAGGGCAAACTAAAGACATTACCTTACAACTATCAGAGAAACCTTTCCTTTGGAAAGGCGTTGAAAGTATGTATTGATGCTGAAACTGATAAACTCAAACGAAATACATGTTAAAACATTAGTAGGTTCTCAGGTAGGATAGCCAGCAGCCAGCCTCCCCCCCCCCAGTCCTTCTCTTCTTTCTTGTATATTATCCATACCTCCTTTAGTTATCCCCTTCACCCAAACTACTTCATCCTCACTCCCCTTTAGACCCTCAAATCTAGCAGGATACATCTCCACTGCCACACACTGACTGACCACTAGGTGGCGTCTCAGTACTTAGCTTTCTCATTAATTAACTTTCTATACTGTATTTTCCACCCTATTTCTGTATCTTTACCCCCATAACTCTGTTCCCAGTTTCCCCGGATTCACTTGTATATTAACTCTCCTTGTCCTAAGGCATCCTTATCATTGTCTTCTCCTCTACCTTCCTGACTTTCTTGCTTTTAGCCTCTGAATATTGTCTACATTCTCCTACCTTTAGACTTACTCGCTGAGTCTCCCACTTCACTGATTGTCTTCCTCTATATTCTGCTCTCTTGTCTCTACCCGCTCCGTTCGCCCTTCGGGCTCACTCCACTCCCCTCCCCTACCCTACCCCCAAATCCCACCCACCCCTAGTGCTCCTACTTTTATCCCTCCAGAAACCACACCCCTTCCTTACCCACATCAATCAATCATCTATAACACTCCCACCCCTATCATACACATCTCACTTAACAATTACCCAACTCTCCTCCTCCTCTAACTCATATATACTTACTATTATCTCTCAGTCTCTCTCAAATGCACACTACAGTGAACCCTTCTCTAATTCAAATACTGATTATCATTTCACTTATAACTCCTCTAGCAACTACCTATATCTTAACATCCTATGAATTACCTTTGCACTCTACCCTTAACTTTCCCTCCATACACACCTCTACACCTATAACACCTTTTCTGCAACCTTCCTAAATCTCATTTACAAGCCCAAATACCTACTAGCCAAATACCACAGACTATCCCACATTAAATTTCATAACCAAAAAACAAGAAAATTATTTGACTACTTTTGGAAACCTCTACAACCTAAGCACTCAACACTCCTCCACTCACTATTGGATGGTGATATTCATCCAAACCCTGGCCCACACTATACCCAGACCATAGGAAACTACAACAATAACACAACTAGGCCTGCTCTACCTAACAAATCTACCAATTCGCTCACTATAGCCCATCTCAACATACATAGTATTTGCAACAAAATTTCTCAAGTCCATGCCCTGCTAGATGTCAACCAATTTGACATGCTCTGCCTATCAGAAACATGGCTAAAACCTAGCATTAAAAACAACGAAATCTCCCCACCTGGGTATGACATTATTAGACTTGACCGCTCAATAAAAAAGGGGGGAGGTGTAGCAATTCTCTATAAAACCCAGCTACAAATCAGTACTATAAATCTGAACCTTCCCATAGTCAACAGTGCTGAAATAATTTGCTCTAAACTTCAAGTCAACAAAAGAAAAGCCATATACATAATTTGTATGTATCTTCCCCCAGGAAATAACATTTATGCTCTTGAAAATATCCTCAGCTGGCTCTCCACTAATCTCCCACAAGAAACATATATCTTAGGTGACTTAAATATTAATTGGAATTATTGTAACAACTTAAACCCCACCTCCCACATAAACCTACATGGCTTCTCACAACTAATTGCCTGCCCTACCAGAACTAATAAAAACAATAACAAGGATACCACTTTAGACTGGATACTTACTAACACCCCCCCAACAAACCTATAAAACTGGCACCCTTCCAGACGATCTAAGTGACCACTCTTTAACATATATTATTAGGCATAAAACCAATCTAATCCTTCAAAACACAGTCATTATGTTCTAAAAAGCAATTTAACTCAGAATCCTTTCTGACAGAACTGAGACAATGTAACTGGTCTCCTCTAACATTTCTTCCTCTCAGTAATGCAGTACAGTACTTCAATTCCACATTTTTTGCTATTCTTGACCAGCATGCACCAATACGTACTATCAGGACCAAAGCCAAACCCGCCCCCTGGCTGACCAACAATACTAGACAAAAAATCACTATCAGAAACAAATCCTGGGCAAAATGGCGTAACACTAAGAATCTAGCTGACCATCAAATCTTTAGAGAATGTAGAAATAGTACAAAAAAAGCCATCCTGACAGACAAAAAGAACTACTACCTTCATCTACAACAAGCATCCAAAAAGGAACCTAAAAAATTCTGGACCAGCATTAATAATCTTCTATCCCCAGGGCAATCTATAACACCTGACCCACAAGACTCTAACCCAGAAAATCCTACACAAACAGCTCTTTCTTCACAAACAATATTCAAACTCTTTCTAGCCACCTATCTCCAGATACCTCTAAGCTACTTCCATCTTCTGCTAATCCACCCCCCCCATTTCATCTACTACCTATTCCTACTTCCTTTATCTCATCCTTACTCCAAAAACTTAAACCTACCACCCCGTCCGCAGACAATCTTCCTGCTGAATTCCTGCAAATAGGAGCTAAAGCCATTGCCTATCCCATTTCTATTTTGATAAATAGATCTATTAATGAAGGAACTATCCCCTCAATCTGGAAGATATCTCACATCATCCCACTACACAAAGGGGGAAACTCTAGGGACTTCTCTAACTATCGTCCTATAGCACTATTATTCCCCCATTGCTAAAATTTTGGAAAAATGTATCCATAAACAACTGTTAAACCACCTTCTACAAAACAACCTACTAGCCAATTGTCAGCATGATTTTAGACCTTCCCACAGTACCACCACCGCACTGCTCTCATTTACAAACTCCATCAACTTTAATCGCAACGAAAATAGTCTTTCATCTGCACTCTTCATCGACTTATCTAAAGCCTTTGACATGGTGAACCACCAACTACTTCTGCACATACTGACTTCTCTTTCACTTGATACTCTTGCCATAACTTGGTTTAAAATCTTACCTTGAAAACCGACAGCAGGCAGTACTTTGGAAAAATTCACTATCTGATCATCTTCCCATCTCTCTTGGGGTGCCACAAGGCTCCATCTTAGGCCCACTTCTTTTTTCCATCTTTATCAATGACCTGCAATTAGCTATCCCAAATACTATCTGTATTCAATATGCAGATGATTCTACCATTATCTGTACATCTACCTCTCAAACAGAACTATAGTCTCTTACCCAAAAAGCCTTTAACACTGTAGAACAATGGTTCTCACATCGCTGCCTACTACTTAACCCCAAGAAAACTAAACTGCTTCTCTTCACACCTACCCGAATGCACATCCCCTTGCACTTCACTATCACATCCAATGACAGTACTATAATTTCTCCTGATGCTACCACAAAATTACTAGGAATAACAATAGACAACAATCTAAACGTTGACAATCATATCAACACTACTATAAAATCAGTGAACAAAAAAATAAGAACCCTCTACAGAATCAAACCCTTTCTTACTCCACTTGCAAGAACTACATTAGCCAGAACTCACCTTATCTCTACTTTACTCTATGCTTCCCCTATATACACCAATCTATCAAAGAAAAACCTCAACAAGCTAGTAATATCTTACAATAATATTGCTAGATTTGTTACAGGAGCCCCTTTTAGAACACATCACTGCCTGAACCTAAAACAACTAAGCTGGTTAGAACTTCCTAATCAGCTCAAACTTCAACAACTCATAATAGCCCACAAAACCCTGCACCAACCCTCCAAAACTCTAATACTCTCTTGCCACATCACACCTTACTATAATCAGAAACAGCTACGCTCTTCAAGCAAACTATTAATCAAAACCACTATATCTAAAAACTCTGCAGGTAACTGTTTATTCCATATTTTTCCAACAGAGTTTGAGAACAAATTACCCTCAGATATCTCATCTCTGACTTCTCTCCCACTTTTCAAAAGGAATCTAAAACTGCATCTCAAGACAAAATGGCTATGCCCCTGTAGTAACCCAGACTAATACTATTTCTTTTCTTGTCTTCTGCCTTTTTTTCCCTACTACACCCTATAACTCAACACACACTGCCTGTTCTCCAACTTTGGTGGAAAATATGCTATAATCAACCCTCAGATATCTGATCCCAGACCTCTCCCCCACTTTTTAGACCCATCTACACAGTACTTCTTTAAAAAGTCTATGTCCTAATAACTCTACAGGTGACTGCCTATTCGCAAACTCTGTTGGAAACATAACAAGACTTATTCTGTTCTCCTTTTTTCTTTACTTTCCTTCTTCCCTATTTTTTTCTCTCTCTACACTCCTTTCAGCTTTTCTTTACCTCTCATTACACTTCAGCATTCCTCTTATAAAATTTATGTATTAATTTTTTTGTATTGTAATGTTCTTTGTGAAGCACCTTACATAGGTTGTAGTGTATGTATTTTTTGGTTCTCAGATTGTAATATGCAATCTCCTGATTAAAAAAAAAAAAAAATTTTCATTTACTAGTTGTTTACTGTTAGTTTTACACTTGTTATTACTTCTTTTGTAACACCTTCGGAAACCATGTAATACTCATTGGAGCTTTTCTCCCCGGGCCTCTACTGAAAATGGACATATATCCAGATAGACTAGCCCGGTCAACAAATGTAAAATAAATAAATAAATAAATAATAAAAAGCTGAACTCTTTTAGAAAGCCTGGACTAAACTACTACTGTGCAATTAAAAGTGCACTGGAACTTAGAAAATTGCCACATTGTTTACATGGCTAATTGTATTTTATTTTATTTTTTTCTACAAATTGGTTTTAAATACCATTTTAAATCATTTGAAATTTAAGTGTATATTTTGTTTCCATCATCATACATATATATATATATATATATATATATATATATATATATATATATATTTTTTTTTTTTTTTTAATTTTTTTCTGGTTCTCTTTTTTCCACTTTATTCAAAATGATGGTAATAACAATACTAATTATACAATTATATAGGTTTTTAGGGTTCTTGTACACAGACCTGAAGAAGTCTAGAAGGACGAAAGCGATCTTTGTTAACAATAGGTTATGAAAATAGAAACTGATTTTTACATGCAAAATGTATATGTATATATTTATATATAATTTTTGATCGCAAAATGAACCAAGGTTGATATATTTCCAGCCATGTAGTGTATAGCCTTGTATAAAATCACAGACTTAACAATCTACTTAATAATTTGGTTAAATAAGATGTACCATTAGAGTACATTAGGGCTATATATTATTATGACAGCTACTATGGTAGGGCAGGACCAGCTCGAATGTCACACAGATGGGGGAAGGGATGTGAATTTAACATATGTACCAATAGCACTTTGTTTTACAGCCCAATAAACCACTCCCATGCCTGATAAAAAGTATATATATATATTTGGAAAGCTTGTGAGGAAATTATTACTCTATTTTTGTTTTACTTGGATCGCTTGTCTGTGTACTTAATAAAGGATTTTCGACTGGAAACAGACTGCCTGCCTTGCTTGGATTACTTTCGAATACTTAGTAATGCTGTAGACTTATATATTTTCTATTACTTTTTGACTTGACGAGTTTACGTTCGCTACTTCTACTACTATTGTCTGATCTGATTAATATACAGTGATCAACTATAAATATATGGACTGAAAATTCCACACAGAGAAGTTTCTTACACTGTTTTGTTTTTAGACCCACTACACTTTAGTGGGTTGTTTTGAGACTTCGGGGATATTACAGAGATTACTTGTTTTTTGTAAAAAACTAAATTTTCATACACACTGGCAGATCACATACTAAATCTTAAATTTCTCAAATATGGAAAACAATTACAAGAAAAATCTTTAGCACATATTTTCAATCCTTTCATTATAAAATACATACATACACAGATTTAAACATACACTTATTAAAACAACATCAGATGTGCACAATAACAAAATGCCAGTGATTACGGACCTATTACAAACATGTCCAATAGTTAAAATACTAGAAAAAAGCAGTTTACAAACAAGTAAATGGATATGTAAATACACTTAGGCTACTTCATAACAGGTCCTTTTTCAGCGGAGGCCCGGGGAGAAAAGCTCCATGAGTAAATGTAAATTTTAATGCACACATTACAATAATCAAAGTATAAAGTAAACAAAATGTAGTATACATAAGAAAATACAAATTTGTTACAACATGACAACAAAACCTAGACTTTAACATAGCTAGTACTATTTGCAAAGTATATAAGGTTAAGACAGGTCAGTAGGAATAAAGGATTAAATACTGGGGAAGAAGTTGGATATGGTTGGGGTATACTGTGATGTATCAGAACATTCATGAGGGGGTAGTACAGGAAAATAGCCACTTATTTTTTAGATAAGCTTTAATTGATGGCTTAAAGTGGTTAGTGGATGAGATTGAGAGAATGGATTTAGGAAGCGAGTTCCATATACCAGATATATAGTTGGAAAATAAGTTATGTACTCACCATAACGTTCCATCTGAGTAGGTAAACTTCATTTATCTGCAACCTTTGGGAATCAGATCCAAGCTGGCAATCTTTCATAGCTTAGACACGAGCTCCTAGCTCCTCCCCTTCACCCATAATCCCCTGCCAACCCTGACTGACCACAGATCAAGTTTGCCCATAACCAATAAGGCTGAGAAAGGAAACTAATGACCTTCCTTAAAGGGCAGAGTAAAACCTCTGGCCAAATAACATCCGAAGGTCAGGGGGAAGGAGGGTGGGACGGTTGCAGACAAATTAAGTTTACCTACTCAGATGGAACGTTATGGTGAGTACATAACTTCTTAATCTGAAGTAGTTAACTTCATTTGTCAGCAACCGTTGGGACAGAGTCCCCAGCTACCTGGACCTTGGGCGGCCTTCATGGAAGGATGTTACAGAGCACTGCAGAGCCAAAGGATACTCTCCCTCTAGAGATAATATCCAATTTATAATGGTTGATGAAGGTATGAGGTGAAGCCCAAGTGGCTGCTGAACAAATATCATCCAGGGGAACTAAAGACCGAAAGGCAGCAGAAGTAGACATGGACCGAGTAGAATGGGCACGGACTCCCTGAGGTGCGGGCCTGCCAGAACTTTCATAAGCCAAAAGGATGCATTGCGAAATCCACCTCGACAAGGTGACCTTCGACACAGATTTACCCAAGTTAAATTTGGCAAAGGAGACGAACAACTGGTCAGATTGTCTACGACCAGCCGTTCTATGAATGTAAAAACGTAGCTGTCTATGCACATCTAAAGAATGCAGTTTGTATTCTCCTTTGTTCTGGTATTCAGGAAAGAAAACTGGCAGATTAGTGGATTGGTTAATATTTGCCTCGGAAGCAACCTTAGGAAGGAATGAGGGATTGGTCCTGAGGTAAACCCTATCCTTGTGGAAGATCAAGTAAGGAGGTTTTACACATAGGGCTTGAAGTTCAGAAACCCTCCTAGCTGAAGTAATAGCGACGAGAAAGGCTGTTTTCCATGACAAATTTCTGAGATCAGCTGAAGCGGCAGGTTCAAAGGGGGGAGCTGTCAGGGCCTGAAGTACTAAAGTCAAATCCCAGGTAGGCACTACTTCCTTTATTGGAGGTCTGAGTAGGAAGGTGCCCTTCAGAAAGGTCTTGCATAACTTCGTGGTGATCAATGGACTCAGTTCATGTCCCACGTGGTAATGAGAGATGGCTGCTAGTTGAACTTTGACTGTGGAACAGCTAGCCCCGTGATGAAAAAGCCCTGAAAGGAAATCCAAAACAGCAGGCAACAGAGCTGTGAAAGGGTCCAAGTTCTGACGCTCCACCCAAATAGCGAAACATCTCCATTTACTAGTATAGACTTTCCTAGTAGAAGGCTTGTGTGCTGCTACTAGGATAGCTTTAACTGGGGAGGAGATACCGGGAGTCCAAGCTACGAGTGGAACTGGAGCAACCAAGCCGTAAGCTTGAGATTGTCTAGGTTCGGGACTGGGAGGCCTAGGGGGTGGGAAATCAGATCCAGGAGGGGATCTAGAATCCAAGGCGGATTCACCAGATGAGACCAGAGGTAAGGGAACCAAGCTTGATGAGGCCAGAATGGGGCAATGAGGATCATTTTGCTCCCCACAACAACTGGCTTTCTGTAGAAGCTACAGCATCAGAGGTAGAGGGAGGTAAGCATAGAGTAGACTGGGAGGCCAAGCGGGGGGAATTAGAGCGAAGTAGCTGTTGCATTTCATGCTTGAAGGAGAGGCGAAGAGATCGAAACAGGGTCGTCCCCATATGGCAAATATCCGCTTCACTACCTGGGGATTGAGAGACCACTCGTAAGGAGACAGTATGGTGCGACTGAGTTTGCCCGCCAGGATGTTGGACAGTCTCGAAATGTGCGTTGCAATAAGAAAGTGGTTGGTGGAGATCGCCCATTTCCACACACTCATAGCTTCTCGACAGAGTGGGTAGGACCTGGTTCTCCCCTGTTTGTTGATGTACCAGACCACAGACATGTTTGTCTGACTGAACTGCAACTGTTCCTGTAGGAAGAAGGCTCTGAAGTGCTTGCAACGACAACAGCACTGCCCTCATCTCTAGAACATTTATATGAAATGATGTCTCTATCGTTCCACGTCCCTTGGACCATCCTGCCCGCATAATGCCCCCCCCCACCCGAGGCGAGAGGCATCCGTGGTCACCGTGGCGAGTGGAGGGGCCATGGAGAAAGGGCGTCCTGCTTGGAGGTCCGGTGATTGCAGCCACCATGCGAGAGCCCTTTTGCAAGCCTTGCTAAGGTGGATGGGGTGACAGACGGTATCGACGGAAGGACCACTGGACTTGGAGAGTCCACTGCAAAACATTCATGTTCAGGCGAGCCATATTGAGCAGGGTAATTGCGGCCGCCATGGAGCCCAGCTCCCTCAGGACCAATCCCGCTGGGGGAGCTGATGATAGTAAAATGGCCCGCCCATGTAGCCTCAGGGTGTGAAGTCGCTCAGTGGTTAAGAAGGCTAGTAAGTTGTTGGTGTCTAATCTGGCCCTGATAAAGTCCATCACCTGAGTCGGGTTGAGAAAGGATTTGTCCGTGTTGACGGTGATCCCCAGCCGGGGAGCAAGGTGGAGAAAGTAATTCCTGGCTAAGCAGAGTAGATGCCTTGTTGGGGCGGTCAAGGAGCCAGTCGTATAGGTATGGAAACACCTGCATTCCCTGGAGCCTCAGGTGGGCCACTATCACTACTAATACCTTGGTGAACACCCTGGGGGCTAAGGTGAGACCGAAGGGAAGGACCCTGAACTGATGATGACTGTCTCCTAGCCAGAAGCGGAGAAACCTCCTGGATCGTTTGTCCATCAAAATGTGGTAATATGCATCCTTGAGGTCTATCGAGCACATCCAGTCACTCTCCCGCAACAGGGGGAGAATGGATTGAAGAGTGACCATCCGGAACATCTCTTTGGTTACTGACAGGTTCAGGAGGGAGAGATCGAGGATTGGCATTAGGTCCCCCGTCTTTTTTGGCACCAAAAAGAACCTGTAGTAGTAACCCAATCTGAACTGGTCTGGGGGGACGTGTTGGATGGCTCTTTTTCCTAAGAGCTGTTGAATTTCTGCAGCTGCAGCCTCCCTCTGATCGGGTGGGACATCGGGGAGGCGTTTGGGTTGGTGAGGGATGTGAGAAATGGGAATATGGTATCCTCTGGATATGATGCGAAGCACCCAGCGGTCTGTTGTGATGGACTCCCAAGCTGCCAGGTGCCTCGAAAAACGTCACCCGATTGCCTCCAGAGAGGAGCAGTCGGGCAACCCCTCAGGGTCGCTGGTTGGGCCGGTCAGAGAAAGCTTCTCTGGACCCACCATTCCTCGGGCCCCCTCTGCCTCTAGGGAGCTGTCCACCCTGTCCTCCTCTGCCACGGAAGGACTGGGGATCTGGAACAGACTGAGATTGTTGCAACTTGCAGAACCACATCTTCTTCTGTCCCTTTTGGTTCTTGGAGAAGGACCTCTGGGGAGCAGAGAAGCGGACTCCGATGGCAGACAATGTCTTCCCGTCCTTTTCGCTCTGGACCAAAGTCTTGCAAACGGTCTTGCCAAACAGGGCAGAACCATTGAAAGGGGCATTCGCTAATGACGCCTTAAAGGGTTCCGCGAAATCGCAATGCCGGAGCCAGGCCTGACGTCACATGACGAGGCCTGCTCCGTTGGCTCTAGCGGCTCTGTGGCATGGGACAACAGTCGCATAGAGGTGTTAGATATGGACCTGAGAGTGGCCATCCGAGTGGAGTACAACCGTATATCCTCCACCGACATGGACTCCGGGGGCGACGCAGCGTACTCTTTGATAAGGTCCAGCTGCAGTCGAATAACGTGTGCCATGTAGTTCAGAGACCTCACCGAGAAGGTCGCTGAACTAAAGGCCCGCTTCCCTAAAAGGTCCATTAAACGGGACTCCATGCTCGGTGGATGGACCGAGGGACTCTACTGAGCTAATTCCCTCTTGGTGGCCGCCGATACCAACATGGCATCTACGGGGGGAACCTTGCTCCAATGGGACCTCTCAGAGGGCAGACTAAGGATCTCATCCAGGCGTTTGGGGACTGGCTCCACAGTGTCCGGCTCCTTCCACGCCCTAGTGGTAATAAGGTCCACTAAGGGGTTGGGCAGAGGGGACACCCAAGAGGTAGATGGGCCTGCTTTGAATGCCTCCAGGAACACGGATTCGTCCGAGGAAGCCTTGGGGGCAGACCACCCCCCTCTTATCCTGAGCATTTCCATGATGTCTCCGAAGGAGACGTCCTCGGGGGGTGACTTAGGGGAGCCTTCCCCTTCATCCAAATCCGTGTCATCAGTCAAGGACTCGGGGAGGCCATGTGCCTCCTCTTGCACTTTCGCTTGTGAGGGATGTCCTCGGGGGGGCTGTCCAAGGACATCTCACCAGCCACGTCCTGTTCCAAGGGAATGACCTGGGACATCAAACAGGCTGTCCCTGGGGCCGGATGATGGAATGCGGACCCAACAGAGAGGGAGTGCGGGGTGGAGCCGTAGCAAGGACCGGGGGCCTGGAAGCACTCGACAGTGCCCTCTCCACCACATCAAAAGCCGAAGGAGAGCTACTCTCTCTGGGATCCGAGAGCAGACCCTCGCTCGGATCCGATGGACGGATCGGGGTTGGCACCGAAACCATCGGATCTGGCGAACCAGTGTGCTCTGACCTAGATGGAGCCGAAGACACACCGATTCCCTCAGATCCGACGCTCAGCCCACGGCTGCGAGAGCCCGGATCCGACAAAAACAGACCCGACAGGCTCGAGGGAAGCGTCGGCGCCGAAGTACCAGATACTGTCGTGCCGACTCACCTCCGGCTCCAAGGCTGCTCGGCTCCGAACCCGGGAAGTGGGTCGGAGAAGGAGCTATCGGGGCAAAGAAAGGCGTCGAGCACTCCCATCTGCAGTTGGGCCTGGAGAAACCTTCGCATCATCCGGTCCAAATGTGCATCGGAAAGGCTGCGAGCCGGGAATGCCGCCTCGATGACCTCGACGAAGATTGGGTCTCCTCCTCAGAGCCCGATGAGAAGCACGGAGACTGGATCCGAGAAGGAGGAGACCGGGAAGCCCTGGAGGGAGAAGACCGCTTAGCCGGGGGGGGGGGTGACGCGGAGGCCTCGGCCTGCCGCTTGTGGTGCTTCTCCCTCCTTTTTTCTTTCCTGGCCTCCCTCTCCTCCGGAGCTGCAGTGGGAGCTTGAGTCCTGACCAGAGGGAGAGAGGCAGGAATGGCCGCTGGGGAGGAGGCCACAGAAGCACCGGAGGCCGAAGCCACATCCAGGGGCAAAAGTCCCGCTAGATCAGCTTCAACCTCCGCTCCTTCAGTGCCCTCGGGTTGAACGCCGCGCAGATGGAACACCCAGAGGAAAGGTGTTCAAACCCAAGGCACCGCACACACCAAGTGTGGCCATCCGCTGGAGAGAGCTTATGGCCACACTCGGTGCACTTGGAAAAGATGGGTTTTGGGGCCTCAGACATTTTAAAGAAAGATCCACTCGTTAGGCCCCAAACACACAACACACAGAACGCTATGACCAGCGAAGGGGAGGGAGGGTAAGTTTAACTAAAAAGGAGGTATAAACTAGGATAGTTTTAGTCAAAAAAGGGAACCTGACCACACAACACTCACTCGACACTTAAGGGGATAATAAAAATTGAAAATCTCTCACAAAAACCCTACGACACCAGGAGCTCAAAAACCTAGCTGCTGACAAGAAGCGCGGCAAACTAGACCTGAGGTCAGTCAGGGTTGGCAGGGGATTATGGGTGAAGGGGAGGAGTTAGGAGCTTGGAGCTAAGCTATGAAAGATTGCCAGCTCGGATCCGAGGTGGGATCCGATTCCCAAAGGTTGCTGATAAATGAAGTTAACTACTTCAGATCAAAGATTCTCTTGCTGTGTTGTTGACCTTAGGGACGGTGAGTAAGTTCTTACTGTTGGAGCGAAATGGTCTGCTGGAACTGTAAGGAAAGATGAGATTTTGTAGTGCAGGGATTCTGGTTGGTTGTGTTACAATTTTGTGAGTTAGAGAGAGTTGGTTATAGAGACTAGGGTTGGGAAGCTCAAGCCAGTCTAGTATCCTTACAGCTGTACAATGATGTGCTCTATAGGGGCAGTCAGATGTAAATTTAGCAAATTTTATTATATAATAAAATGCATGTACATAATAAAGATGGATTTTACTCAAAATATAGTACTACAACATTATGGATAAGAATATCTATCAGGTTTTATATTTATGGATTTATAAAGAGAATCTGAGACATTTACCTACCATTTGCTTAGACAGATACCCAAGACTACGGGTTTGAAAATACTGCTGCAAACTTGCTTATTAGCTGCTTAACCAAAATAACATTTCAAGTCATCTCAAGTAAAGATAGGTACTTTAGTATATTCTTAAATGCACAAAGATCAGTAAGGAGGCGACTATTTTCATTATTTATAAATGACTGTTCCTTCTAATGTGAAATTAACCCTCGCGCACACATTGCAGCTCTCTGGAATGCTAATAAGGCAACTAAGGCCTTCAAAACTCGTTCCAAACTGATTTCAAATAACTACAGAACTGATCAACTATATCCAGATTATTACTAAATATAATACTTAACTCAATATTAAAATTATTAAAACAATTAAAGACCCACAATGTATTAAACTCCTACTTCTTGATACTAAAGGATAAACTATTATCTTAATTTTCAATACCATACTGAAACAGTAGCTCAGACTGTATTAAACCAATTCAAACAATTATGCAAGTGTTCTTACATTTACATTTTTTTATAAAACACCCACCCCCTAAGCAAGCCCTGGTTACTCTTCCTGCACCAAATCAGTCCATTTCTTCTATGGTAGCATGCCCTTTGGCCCTTGTTTTTGCCCAGGAATTCCTGACAGGCTTGACTACACTATGGCAAAGGCTGGACGGTAGTCAGAAGTTCAGCTTGCTGGTCCGGCAGGAGGGATCACTCTCTCTCTCTGTCTGTTGGTTACATGTTTTTATTGTTTATTGATGGCTTATTCTCTCTCTCCCTCAGAGGTTCTTCAGAGTTCTACTATATTAAACCCCGATGGGCGAAAGCATGCATTAGCAAACTGAATTCCCCTTTGCTTACTGTGTGACTTGCACATAGCAGTGACAAGCTCACTAGACTCATGGTCCATGGGGTGAATACCTAGCATTCCTGCTAGGTGACACCCATGTATTAAGCCATAGTTACAGTCTTCTCTCAACATGGGTCAGCCAACAATGATCAACTTCTAATCCTCCTACAAGCTCCTTAGGTTATATTTGAAAACAGGTAGCCTGCGACACAATCAGGATTTTATCCCTCTATACCATGAAGTTCCCATAGACTTTCACATTTTTTGACCAAATGTGCAAGAACCACTACATTCTTCAGTGTACTTATCCCTTGACTTGAATATGCCTTACTGACCCCTGCCTTAAATTCTACTCAAAATATACTTTTAGTACAAGCTTTTGAAAACAAAGTATTTAGATTACTTTTACTGCAACATATCTTCTAATCTAAAGCAAAGCAGACACCAGTTAACAGCAAATTCACTTTGTGTGTTTAACTCATTAGCATTTAAACCAGGAATCTGTAGGCAACAGCCCCATGGCCCTTTTGTTCCTCCCCAGGAATCCCTGATCAGTTTAACCACTCTCTGATGAGTGGTGGGTGGTAGAGTGCAGACCAGCTTGCTGGTATTGGAGAGTGGATTTTCATCTCCCTTTGTGACTCTTTAGAGCTCTGCTGTGTTTGCCAGAGGGGAAACATGCCTTGACACTCTGAATCTCCCTTGGCTAACTAATTGACTTGCACATGCCAGGAATAAGCTCACTAGTCTCGCACTCTATGGGATGAATGCCTCGTGTACCTACTAGGTGTCACCCATGTGGCAAGGCAGAACCACTTCTTTACCTTAAGATGGGTGAGCCAATAATGGCCACTAACTCCCATCCTCCCCCACCAGATCCTACACTCTCCTGCGCTGCTACATGAACCCAAGTCGCCCGTGACACAGTCAGGATTTTATCCCTCTACACCATGGAGCTCACGTAGGCTTTCATATTTTTGACTAATAATGCAAGAAAAGCTACATCCCCTCAGTGCACTTATCCCTTGGCTTACATATCCCTTACTGATAACTGCCTTAAATCTATTACTACTCTACTGAAAACAAAGCACTAGGATTCATTTTATTATCCTTGCACAAATTAAAGAACATCACTGCAAAAGAACTCCTAAACTGAATTGGATGCCAGTAACAGCAAATTCCCTTTGCATACCTAACTCACTAGTATTTCAATAAATAATGCATATCCTCTTCAATTAGCAAATAAAGGAAAAAAATGGATGCAACCTTTCTATAAATACCTTTCTTCTTCTTTTTACATTAGGATAAGAATAATTTTCCAAAATACTGCCATCCACCTGAAACACACTCCACAAAAATTAGGAACATCATTGACTATACTAGTTTAATAAAAAAAAAAAAAAAAAAAAAAAACACTCTTGCAAGAAAGATTCGTGTGTGACTGCTTCAAAGTGTATGTTAAAATGCACTCATTTTTACAGTCAATGCTCATTAAATAGTAAAGTTACGTACTATCTCAGCAGTAGCTACTAATATCCATAAACAAAAGCAAAATGTACTTAATCCTATTTGTTATAACATAGCAGAAAGAAAATCCATTCATTTCAAATGTTTTATAGATGTGTAATTTAAACTGCATTTCAACATGTTATGATGCATGTAACTAAACGTTTATATTTAAATTTGTTATTCATCCATCCATCCACAACCCTTTTTTAATATTTTTGCACATGGGGTCGAGGTGTCACTTTCAACAGTGACAGTCATCTACAGCCAAGGTTTAACACCACTGGATACCTAGTCCTGCCACAGTTGTTCTTCCACACCACAGTCACACGGACACTCCCAACTATGGACAATTTAGTGAGTCCAATCTACGTAATGCATGTCTTTTGAATGTGGGAGGAAACCAGTGCACCTGCAGAAAAGCCACAGGAAGACAGGGACGACCTGCAGACTCTGCACAGAAGGCACCTCAGCCAAGAATCAAAACGGGGAACCTCCTGCCAAGAAGCGACAATGCTATCTGCTGCACCATTATGATGTTTATTTGTCGGCATTTATCTTTGGGCCTAGTCATGATTGACAGATCTCTGGACTAGTACACCTACCAGTCATCAACTATAATAAATAAGTACGTATATACATATATACACTAGTCTACAGTACTACTACAGAAGACTTCATACCACCACAATATTTTATCTGACATTTACCATAACATGAACATAACAGAATTGTATCCCCTTTCCTAGTAGACTGAAACAGTGTTTATAAGTACATACTGTAGTACTGCACTCAAGCTTGTAAATATGGCAATTTTGCCAGTTTTTCTACCAGATGACCCAAAAATTAATGCTCATACTTGGAAAGATAAACAAATTAAGCTATCCAATGAACAAACAGGAAATGAAAATAAACATCCTCCAAAATAACTCAAGAGTTCAGAATTCCTAATTCATAAGCAAGTCCAGCTGCTGAAACCATGGGGATTCTATGCTAGGCCACAGACATTTCCATAGTGCTGACATTATGCTAATCAGTCAAACCAATCACTTCACCAATAACAGTCCTCCTGAAAGCCACAGCTCACAAATCAGGTTACACCCAGGTCAAACTACAATAAGGAGGCTGGTAAAAAGATCTAAAATTCATTTTTCATAGAATTAGCATCTTATTCAGTTCTTATCACCTGGATTCTCTAACAGCCATTTCATTCCTGTGCATACTGCAGGACTTCTACAAATGAAGCATCCTGCAAGAACAAGCAACTTTTGCACATTACAACCTGGATTCATACATCAAGAGGTATGACCTGGAACATCTGACTAAAACAATGACAAAAGGGACTTAAATCATTCTGTTGCAATTTAATATCAGTTTAGCTCCTAGTGCTAGTGTGCAATCTATGAAGAGGGGGCAACACCAACTTGAACATAACCCAGACATGCAAGACATTTCTTCATCAGCAAAAAGGTGTGGAGCTAGCTTCAAATACAAGGAATACTTACACAGAGAAGAGATATCAAAATAAAGAGCAATGGGTACTGAAACGGTTCTGGTTCAATGTGCCTAGTCATATGCCAAAAGATAATAATCATACCCTTGGCACATCAGAGGAGGAGCTACATACATACACAAGTTCACTAGAACAAACTCTGTAAACATGGAACCTGAAACCCAAGATAAGGCAAGAAGTGTCAAGTAGACTTGCATGCTCAATGAGCAAAAAAATATGGCCTGCATGGGAATGTGGTGGTGGTGATGGAACAGGATAGAGCTGTTGTGAAAAAAGCTACACAGCTCCACTTGAAACTGATGGTGTGGAACTAGCACACAAACTACTAACACTTCCTTTCCCTATAGCTAGTAGATTAGTACAAAAACTTGCACGCAAGCAAGCTTGCTACATCATGTGACAAATTCTATTCCCAAAAGTCTCCACATACATATTCTGCAATTTTAAACAAATCAATCTGCAAGATCAGTGACCCTGATCACTACTGAAACGAAACATTCATGCACACTGGATATTAACTAAATAAAAAATTAACAGACTATGCAGAAGCACACTAGGGAGGCTCCAGGCAGTGACAACATGCTCTTTCCCTTGAAATGTTTCTTCCTCCAGAGCTGGACAGAAACTATCCACCCATCCTTTTTGACAGGGTTAGTACCACTAAGATAGTGGCCCCTTTCTAGGGGAGACCGATGGTGGTATTCATACTTCTAGGGGAAATTGGCCAGGACATTAACGGATCATCATCTGCAGAAGTTCCCCCAAAATAATCGAGCAGGAACCAGGTGACAGTTATGCCTTCTAATGCGGTGAGATGGCAGATAACGTTTTGGGAATTGCTGAGGATAGTAATGTAGAAAAGAAACCAGGTAATGTAGAAAATGCAGCAGTTAAAACTTATACAGCAATGACAGGAAGTAAAAGAGGAAAGCAATAAAACTGAGAAGGTGTCCGGTTTTGTGGCAGCAGATAATGCAGTACCTAAAACAAATGCAGCAGTGACAGCAGGCAATGAAAAAGAAGGGGAAAAGGAAGAAAACTTACACGAGGAAGGATAACGGGCTTGGGGAGATGTTGACTAGGTGAAGAAGAAACTGTAGAAGAAAAAACATGGAGGGGGAAAATGAAGAGAGTTCGCATGCAGGAAGTGAGGTCAGGAGAAAGGAGTGAAGCTCAATTTTTTTTTAAGGTCTAGTCAGTGAAAAAATCTGATTCTGAGGATCAAGGATTATTTGTGCATAAACCCAGGAACATATTTAATTGGAGAGCAAGAGTAAAAATAATAATTGAAATTGAAAAATACTTCCCTTACACTTAAAAAGAAGAAAAATCAAGAACTTTAGAGTGATTTCAGTACATTTAAACAGTATTAACAGTGCAAGAAGTATAGGGATTATTGGAATGGTGTGCCAAATGTTATGTGGATGTTATTCTGATTACTGGCAAATAAGGAAGTGATGCAAAAAAAAAATTGCGGGGTATAAATATAATATGGAATACAAATAGTTACCATTGTTCGGGAGTGGCTGAGTTATGTAAAAAAACAGTGAAAATACTAGATGCATCACTGGTAAGGATGGGAAGGTTAATTGCTGTGGATGTGAGGTAGAAAGAATTATAGCATTATATACATATATAACTAAGCACGGAAATATTACAATGCGGTAGTTAACATGAAATTATAATTACAGGAGACTGGGATTTAAGGGGAAAATGTCAAAATAAAGGGAAGGATGCAAAAAATATATACAAGAAGTGATAAAATGCAGTAAACTAGCTGTGTGGAGCAAAACTCAATGGACTTATAAAAGGGAGTCACTTGGCTCAGTAAACTGATTTTGCATTATCAGAAGGCTAGGGAGTAGCTGATGGTGATACAGTTGTGACAGATTTTTCAGTCCATTTAGCAGTAGGCATGGAGGCGTTAGAAGAAAGGCAATACATTAAAATAGGACAGGGAATGAAAAGAATAAATGGAAGGATCATATAAAAATGTAGGACTTTTATAAAGAAAATGGTCTGAATGGTGTATTAATTTAAAAACTATATATTTTTTCTTAACGGCAGGATAACATAAGAAAAAGTAAAGTATGGGAAAACGTACAGAAATGTATTCAAGAATATACGTTGCCCGTTCGATTCTCAGTTAGAGCGTCTTCTGTGTGTCGACATGCGTGAATGGGCGTTCCTTTGTTGAAGGTTGTGCGTTAGGCCCAGCAAGCCTGCACGTGAAAATCTACTGCCAATCATTAGTGGACTGGAGTTCCGCTGTGGCGACCCCTAACCGGGAAATGCCAAAAGACACACACACAGAAAATAAATATATAAAAGAAATCAAGGAAAAAATATGGCATTACTGCTTAGGCAGAGATATTTACAATGGAGAAGGGAGGAAGCATCTGCATATTTGAGTAAAACAGTAAAGGTGGGTTTATCAGTATAATGAGGGAACTGAAAAATGTAAAAGGAAACATAAAAATAACAAATTAAGAATATTTTAATCGCAGCATGTAGAAAATAGGTATAAGAGTAAAAAGAAGCAAAATAAGGGAGAATGGTAAGTAAAAAAGAAAAATCCAGAATAAGTTAAGGAAGAATTTGAAAAATAAAATAACGTTAGTGAATTGGATGAAGTCCTTTGCAAAATAAATGTTGATTCAGTATCAGGCCCAAATGGTATAAGTATGGCACGTAAAAGAAATTAATGGACTGGCAAATATAGCATTTTATAAATGCATATAAATACACTGTACGAATGTTTGAAGGAGGGATTTGTTTATGAAAAGTTATTTAGTGGAATACTGACATTTATATGGAAAGAGGAGGAAAAGAATTAAATAAAACATTGGGAGACATCACACTAACACAGATAATATATATTTTTATGTCAATAATACAAAGGAGAATGCAAATAAGACTAAGGAATATTATGGAAGAAAGTATATATGGTATAAAAGGGAAGGGATGTCAAAAATTACTATTAGTTGTGGCAGAAATTGTAAATGATATTACAGGCAAAAGGGATAATGTGAAACTTATGGTAGGTGTATTAGCAAGGCATTTGATACAGCACAACATGATGCTTTCTGGGATGTTATGGTGAGGTATGGAATAGGTAACAGAATTAGAAGAAAGTGCATGTCAGCATATCAAAATAACAGAGTGACAGTGTCAGTGAATGGGTGGCAGAGTAAAGAAATATGCATGAAGTGTGGTATAAGACAAAGATCTCCCATGAGTGGAATATTGTTTACGCTGGTAATGAATGCGATAGTGAGTTATGCTAGATATGGGATGCAAAAGTTGCTGGTTACTAAGAAAATAAGGATGAGGGTGCTGTCAGTTTGTCGGAATGGATGTTTAAAAGAAATGAGAATGACCTTCAATAAAGATTAAAGTAAAGGTTTGGGTAATGTGGCGAAAATTGGGGGGGGGGTATATTTTTCAATGAATGAAGCGTCTTTGCTAGAGATAAAATTTGAGAAAAATGTCTTCTGTGGAGGACATGTAGATTAGCATTCAAGAAAACGGTATATAGCAATATATGTAAAGTATAATGTTTGTTAATTTTAACTTAAGACAGTTTGATTACTTTTATATAAAATGTAAATGTGCCTATGTCACAAGTGATAATTCAATAAAGGTGTTTAAAAAGGAAATTATGCAGTTGGTATTTTCTGTCATATGGGGGTCATCAACATTAATCCCAGTGAAAAGAGGTATACTGTGCATGAGTGAAGATGAAGGGGGGTTGAGGCTACTAAATCCAGTTGTTTATTCTGCTTCTTTAAATGTGTATGGAGTATTAATGTGATTACAAGAACAGAATGAGAAATTAATGAGAATGTTTAAAAATAAATACAAAGTTCTGCAGACTATGAAAATAAGAAAAAGAGAAAAAGAATATGTAAATGAAGAAATTTTAAATTATCAAGAAAAATACTATCATGGAATATAAAAATTGATGATTTAGTAAAGACAGAAGTGAAGAAGCAATATTATTATGATGGAAAAATTACCAGAAGTGATTAAAACCATTAATGTAAGGAAAAAGTGGTGTACCAAGACATCAGAATGTCAGGGTTTCCTACAGAGACCAGTAATAAGTAAATTATCAGTAAAGGGGAATATGCAGTGTGTGTGTGTGTGTGTGTGTATATGTGTTGTTTTTTTACGGGTAGGAAGAGAAAAAAAACAGAATGTGTTTTTTGAAATGTAAAAGGGTGGTAAACCTATGGAAAAGGTTATATGAATAAAAATTGTGAGAAAATATTAATACCATAAACAATACAGATATAAATATGATTATGTACAGCTATTATAAGAAGAAGAAGAAAGAATATATGAGAAGGGTGGATAATATATTTTATGGAATATGTGTTACTTGGAATGAACGTCTGAATGAATTTTTGTTTAATGGGAAATGGATTTTGACA
This sequence comes from Protopterus annectens, assembly GCF_019279795.1. NCBI lineage: Eukaryota > Metazoa > Chordata > Ceratodontiformes > Protopteridae > Protopterus > Protopterus annectens. The sequence continues at coordinate 1,092,958,852 of NC_056725.1, read as the reverse complement.
GATATATTTGTGAAAAACTGGGCAATGGTTGTAGGAGGAGTAGAGGTCAATTATGGAAGAACAACAACAAGGGTGTTAGAAGAAAAAAAAGATAAATAGAAATGTGTATATATCTGCCTGTCAATATCTGCATTTTGTAAATATCTAAATATTTCTTTTATTTTGTATTCAATGACTTACCACTACTCTTTTCAATATGTGCCAAGTGTTACTTGGCATCCCCACCTTAGCTACCACCTAATCGAGCAGACAGGACATTTGTTTAAAATGTTATCCTTATAGTATGAGTTATCAGTGATTGCTAAAATCATAAAACAGCTACTGCAGCAGGCAGAAGCTTTAGTCAAGTGAAACACAGAGAACTACATCTTAAGAATGATTTAATTCTCTTTTTTCTAAACAGGACCCAACATGTGACAACAACTAGAGCAATAAGCCAAACAGTAATCATTTTCTTCAGACTACAGGTCTGTCAGCTTATCTAGAGTAAGGCAGTGTAGAACCTCTGAATGTAGTATTTTGCCACAAAAGTCTGCCTCCTATCACTAAACTGCATCTTCTTTAGCAAGTCTTTGAACAATTTCATTACAATGAAGGCAGTAGTTATAAGGACATGAAAGAAATGCTAAAAAGGGTGCTACAGTCTACAGATATTTGATAATCAGTAGGCAATACGCTTACTCTGTTAGATGTAAAAAGTAATGATGGGATGTTCCTCTAAAAACTGAGGGAAACAAACCTATTATTTAGGGGGACAATGAATGGCAACAGAACATATGCAGAATCCACCTGTTTTAACATCTGGTTATAATGAAGTTCCCATATATCTCTTCCATTCATCATCTTCCTATCTTCATTGTTGTGTCTTTCGGCTTTTCCCGGTCAGGGGTCGCAACAGCGGAACTCCGGTCCGCTAATGATTTTTACGTGCCGAGTTGCCGGCCCTGACGCACAACGTTCAACGAAGGTACACCCATTCACGCATGTCTCCACACAGAAGACGCTCTAGCTGAGAATCGAACTGGACATCTTACTGTGAGGCGACAATGCTACCGCAGCACCACCACCGCAGTAACTCATTGAGAAGAGTAAAAAGGACAAGCAATCTACTAGTTACATCTTTACATGTGTGTTCCTTTAATGGCTATGTGAAAAATGGGGTAGGTCATGAAATGCATGCATCAGCTTTGCAAACATTTCTACTGAAAAGTTATGAAAGATATGTGTGTGTGGCAAAAACAAACTCCAGTCATGCTACCACAAAAAAAGCCAAATTTGCAACCGGTATACCATATCGATCTCTTCACTGTCAAGCACTTAAGAAACTCAACTGGCTAGAATTCTAATACCTAGATTCCACCCAACTAACTCTAGCTCAAACTGAGCACCACACCCGATAGCTGCCCTATCCTTCAGGACATCCTACAACCCTACTCACCACCCCAAAATCTACGGGCTACCAACAAACAACTTGTAACCATTGTGAATCCTACTAAAATAGCTGGACATAGCCTCTACTCCTACGCAATTGCCAGGATTTGGAATGCCCTTCCCCCTGAAATCACTCTCCTAGACTCATTAAATGCATTCAAAATAAAATACTCTATCCCTGCATCCAAAACCATAGGCCAACATAAATAAACTTAAATCTTTCTTAACTTTTGTACCCCATCCTCCTACTAACATAACTCTGTCATCATACCTTATTTGTTATACCTCCATCACCCTACTTCTATATCTGTCATCTTGCCAGCCTCTACCCCCGAACTACCTATTTCTTACATTCAAATTATCACTTCTATACCTCCAAACAAATATTACACCTTTCCTTATTATACTTTCTTCTACTTAATTTCTCCTTCCAAGCCAGCTAGTAATGGTAGCACACACTCTGCCACACTCTCATTACGATGTATGTACCATATATAGCATCTATACTATTAGGCGACTTATACACTATCAAGCATGTAACAACCTTTCATCTTTATGATGTACTAATTAACTGACCTAATGCATTTTTTTTTTTTTGTTTAAAAATTTGCTCTGTATATTTGTTTTTATGTCATTTTTGTGTAGCTTTTCTTCCTGGGCATCCACTGAAAATGAGCCTCTGACCCAATGGACTTTCCAGTTAATAAATGTCAGTAAATATATATATATATATATATATATATATATATATATATATATATATATATATATATATATACACACATATATGTGTGTGTGTGTGTGTATATATATATATATATATATATATATATATATGTATCTCTCTCTCTCTCTCTCTATATATATATATATATACATACATATACACACACAAACATATAAGTACATGGTTCTACTTTACTAGACCAAACTTTTAGTTATGTACTCACCATAACTTCAGATGTTTGGGATCCATCTCGCCTACATTCTGACTGATGGGTTCGGAGCCAATCCCTCGGCTCCGACTCGGCACGCTTATGCCAAAGAGCGAAGTCTCTTATTGGCTGAGCTTACTATATCCCAGGATGCACCACTACCAGTCCCCCAGATCTAGTTTGTCCGCATACATGCACACATGCACGCACTGCTTATATAACATAGTCAGATGAAACAAGATAAAACAGTAGAACTCAAAACCGTTCAATCTCTTCTGATCTCCAAGGCCGGGGGAAGGAGGGTGGGTATTAGGAATGTAGGCGAGATGGATCCCAAACATCTGAAGTTATGGTGAGTACATAACTAAAAGATGTTATGTGATCCTATCTTGCCTACATTCTGACTGATGGGACAGCGTCCCTAGCACCTGAATCCTGGGTGGCTCACTGGAAAACACTCCTGAGTACCGTGGAACCAAATGATGCTCGTCCTTTAGATGCCACATCCAATTTATAGTGGGAAATGAAAGTATGCGGGTTGGACCAAGTAGCCACAGCACAAATCTCAGAAATAGCGAGCTTGGAATGAAAGGCGATAGAAGTAGCCATAGCTCTGGTAGAGTGAGCTTTGATAGATGTTGTCAGTTGCTTATTTGAAGAGGAATAAGCCTGAGTTATACAATCTCTAATCCATTTGGAGATAGTAGCTTTTGTGATGGTTTTACCCAATTTATTGTCTGAAAAGGACACAAATAACTGGTCTGATTTACGAATTTGCTGAGTCCTGTCTAGATAGAAGCGCAATTGCCTGTGAACATCCAATTTATGGAGAGTGTACTCTGCTTCGTTGGAGAATTTTGGAAAGAAAACTGGTAGCTCTAGAGATTGTTGGAGACAGAGATTAGAACAAACCTTTGGGACAAAAGATGGGTTAGGCCTAAGTGATACTCTATCCTTGTGAAAAATCAAGTACGGTGGTTTGATAGATAGGGCTTGAAGCTCTGAAACCCTTCTTGCAGAGGTAATTGCAACTAAGAAGGCAGTTTTCCAAGACAGATATTTTAACTCACATGTAGCAGCCGGTTCGAAAGGGGAAGATGTTAAGGCACGAAGCACCAAATCAAGATCCCACGGAGGCGCAGGATGAAAAACTGGGGGTCTTAACAGCCCGCACCTTTAATGAAAGTTTTGCATAATCTGCTGCTCATCAACGGTGGATCCATGAATTCGTGAAATTTAGAGATAGCTGCAAGTTGGACTTTAATAGTAGAGACTGAAGATCCTTGATTAAACAAGGATGTTAAAAATTTCAAAACCTCTGGAATCGGGGCAGAGATAGGGTCTAAGCCCCTGAGTTGAGCCCAGATAGCAAACCTCTTCCACTTACTGAGGTACAATTTCTTAGTGGTGGGTTTGTGGGCCGAAGATAAAATGTGAATAACTTCCGGGTCTAAGGTGTGATTTCTGACTAAAGTCGGAAGTGGAGGAGCCAAGCTGTCAACTTGAACGTGCGAAGGGACTGGTGTTGTCGTCCCGACTGATGAATTAGCAGATCCGGGGTTAGATCCAAAAACCAAGGATCGTCCACCGCATGTTTTTTCAGGTAGGGGAACCATACCTGACGAGGCCAGTACGGAGCAATTAGTATCATTGTGGACCCCAATTGAGAAGCTTTCTGAATGACTTTGGGGAGAAGTGGAACCGGAGGAAAAGCATAAAGTAGCCCTGTTGGCCAAGGTTGTGCTAGAGCATCCATAGCTGCCTCCCCCTGATGTGGAGTCAAGGAGAAGAACCTTTTGCACTTTGTGTTTTGTGGTGTTGCAAACAGGTCGCAGCACGGCGTCCCCATCTTCTGAAAACCTGAGCTGCTACTGTTTGTTCAGGGACCACTCGTGAGGAGAGAGAATTGTCCTGCTTAATCTGTCTGCCAATATATTGGATTTCCCTGGAATGTGGGTCGCTACCAAGAAGCGGTTGGTAGCTACAGCCCATTCCCACACCCTCATGGCCTCTCTGCAAAGGGGGTAAGATCTGGTCCCTCCTTGTTTGTTTAGATACCAGACCACCGACATGTTGTCTGTGTGGATAGCGATAATGCCTTGAGGGAGAAACTTGTGGAGAGCCTGTAGGGACAGAAGTACAGCCCTCATCTCCAACATTGATGTGGAGAAAGGTTTCGTCTGGAAGCCAGGAACCCTGAACTAACCTGCCCAGACAATGCCCCCCCACCCTGTCTGGGAGGCATCCGTCGTCAGGGTGGCCACCGGAGGGGGGATAACAAAAGGTCTTCCCTGATTCAGATTGGACGGGTGAAGCCACCAGCGGAGGTCCCGTTTGCACGTTTTTGTAATCATAATGGGGTGATTGAGGGGAAGATTCTGAAAGGACCATTGAGTCGATAATAGCCACTGAAGAATCCTCATGTGCAATCTTGCCAGAGGAACTAGGAGAACCGTGGCAGACATTGAACCTAAAAGTTGCAGGACCATCCTGGCTGGGGCTTTGGATCTTGAAAGCAGGGCTTGAACTTGACCTTGTAAAGTTAGAATCCTTTCGGTAGGAAGAAAGACGCATCAATTTTGAGTCTATCTCTGTTCCTATGAACCTTATGCGCTGAGAGGGCAGCAAGACAGACTTTGACCAATTGAATGTAATTCCCAGGGTAGCACCCACGGAAAAGGTGGCTTTGAGGTTGTCCATTAGTAGATGCCTGGTGGTGGCAGTCAGGAGCCAGTCGTCCAGATAGGGAAACACTTGGAATCCAAGACTCCTCAGGTGAGCAGTCACTACTGCCAAACACTTGGTGAACACCCTGGGGGCTGTGGTGAGACCAAAGGGCAGTGCACAAAATTGGAAATGACTGTCTCCCAGGCTGAAGCGCAGATACTTCCTGGACGCCCGATGTATCGGTATGTGATAATAGGCGTCCTTGAGATCTATGGAGCACATCCAAACATCCTTCTCCAACAATGGGAGAATGGATTGTAACGTGACCATTCAGAATTTGGATTTCGTGACGGATTGGTTTAGTCTGCTGAGATCCAATATTGGTCTCAGGTCCCCTGTCTTTTTTGGCACTAAAAAGAACCTTGAGTAATTTGCGGATCCGATCTGGTCTGTGGGGACCGGTTGGATGACTCCTTTTTCTAGCAGCTTTAATGCTTCTGCGGCTGCAATTTCCCTTTGACTGGGTGGTGGGTCCGGGATTTTTTTGGACGGTGGGGGTGAGTGTGTGAAGGGAATGGTGTAACCTCCGGCAATAATCCGAAGCACCCATCTGTCCTGAGTGATAGACTCCCAGGCTTTTAGGTGCTTGGCAAAACGGCACCCGACTGGCTCCGGAGCAGCACAGCCGGGCAATCCCTCATGAAGTGTGGGAGGCTGAAGAGCCACGAAAGGACTCGCGGTCTCCAGAATTGCGGGGCCCTCTGCTGCCTCTGGGACGGCGTCTCCCAGAAAAATTTCCCGTCCTCTGCCTCTGGAAGGGGAATCTCCCTGCGGTTGAGGAAAAGACTTACGTGATTTAGGGAACCAGATGTTGCGTCCTGCTTTAGCCTTGGGATAAGGCCGAAGGGAGTGGAATAACGTGCACCTCACGGCAGATAAAGTTTTTCCCTCTTGCTCACAGCGGGTAAGAGTGTCTTTAACCTTAGGTCCAAACAAAGAGGACCCATCAAAGGGAGCGTCGGCGAAGGAAGACTTGAAGGCCTCCGCAAAATGACACAAAGCGGAGCCAGGCTTGTCTCCGTGAGCCACGCCTGTGCCTGCCGCTCTACCGCCCCTTGCCGCATATGAAATGAGCCTCATGGACGAGTTAGAAATTGAAGTAAGGATAGCCAACTGAGAGCTAACCGACTGGGCTAGCTGCTCAGGTAGGTTACCCGAGAGGGAATCTGACAGCTCCTTGACCAGATCCCTCTGTAGCCTGGTAAAATGTGCCAAATAATTCAGGGACCTTAAAGTAAAGGCCGCTGAAGTCAGGGTGCGCTTCCGTGCGGTCCATGCTCCTAGACTCCTTATTAGGAGGATGGACGGACGTTGAAGCCTCTGCCACGTCCTGTTGTGTAGCAGATGCCACCACCATGGCATCTACAGCCACGCCTTTAGTCAGGAACTCCTTCTCGGGTGGGGCAGACAAAAATTTGTTAGGACGAGAAGGCACTGGTTCCACGGTATCTGGATGTTCCCACGCCCTCCGACAAACCAAATCCAGGAGCTCGTCGAAGGGCGGAGACACCCAGGAGGTGGAGGGCTGAGCCCCAAAGGCCTTGAGAAGCAATGACTCATCAGCAGAGGGGGGTTTGGACATCCAGCCGCCTCGTTGTTTGAGGATCTCTAAAATGTCTGCAAATGAGACATCATCCGAGGACGACTTTGTGGATCCCTCTGCATCATCAAGATCAGTGTCCGATGTAAGAGACTCGGGGGAGTCCACGTGCTTCCTCTTGCACGATCTCTTCCTTGGGGGCTCCTCTGAAGACAACTCAAGAACCCTCAGGAGGAGGGAACCCATAGAGGGTAACCTCAGGCCCGGGGCTCCGCTGCCTAAGGACAGGGGAACTGCCAAAGACCCAGTCTCCACGCCCAGGGAAGGTGCCGGTAAAGCCGGAGAGATGGCCGAAGAAGACTTGGCCAAGGCACTCCTCATAGCTCTGAAAGCCGGACCCCTAGAATCCTGGGAGTGTCCGGTCCCCGGAGCCATGATAGCAGACGGAAGTCCCACAGCCGAAGCACCGAGAGGGAGGCTCGGAACCGACAACATAGGTCCCGAAACGTCACCCCCGGGTCCAGCCGAAGAAGTCCGTGTGCCAAACTCGGACTCGAAGGCCGGGGTTGGAGTAAGGGTCGGAGCCGACCCTAAGACCTCCACCGGCTCCAACAGCACCTGCTCCGACGGAGCCGAAGCGGTCGGAGGAGTAATGGCAATGACATGGGCATGGGCTGTCGGCTCCGAAGCCAACTGGGTCGGAGCTGAAACAAATTTTTGAAAGACTGGGGACTGGAACAGTCTTTGGAGCACCCTGTCTATGTCCGAATCTGACATCCTCGATGACCTAGAGGATACTGAACGGGTTCGAGATGGCCTCTCCAATGGCCCCAAGGGGCTAGGGGACCGGCTCCGAGGCGACTCGATGACTATCGGCGCCGAAGGAATACCCAAACTAGCTTCCATCGGTGCCGAGGAGGACTTAGGCGCCGAGGAGGAAGTGTCTGAGCGGACAACCTTCATCGGCTCCGAGACCAGTGGAGCAGACGAAGGTGACCCGCCTCTCGATGCCCCAGCCATCGACTCCGAAGCCAGAGGAGTCGAGACTGGTGGCATCGAGGCAGACCGTTCCGCCCTCGGCTCCGAAGTCCTTGGAGCCGAAGGAGAAGCCTGCCTATGTCTTTTGGCGGTCGGATCCGACGGACTGGTCGGAGCCGACGCCCTTTTCTTTTTAGCAGGAGAAGGAGAGGATGCTAAAGCTTCTTCAAAGGAGGGTTTTATAAGGCCTTTTAATATAAGCTTATTTTTCCTCTCTTGGAGGACCCTCGAGGAAAAAGCGTGACACACGCTGCAGGACTCCTGCAAGTGTTTTGCACCCAAACAATAAACACAGAGAGTGGTCATCTGTTATAGACATTTTAAAGTTGCACTTGGTGCACTTTTTAAAGCCTGAAGGCCTAGGAACCTGAGACATTCCGGTAAATTATTCAGTGAACTAGCCAAACACAGTACAAACACTGTAATTATGACAGAAAAAGAAATTTTCTCTGCTTTGTCCTTCTTTTTAAAGAAAGAGAAACTATCACCAGTATAAAGGATCCGAGATCCCTAAATAGAACAGAAGTCACCTAACAACCAAAAAGACCGGGAAAGGCCTTTCCACACAAGAGGTACTTCTAGTCAAACAACACTCACAACACAAGAATTTACCAAGTAAATTTCTCCAAACGCACTCAAAACACAAGATAGCTGTTAAAACAGCTTTTAGTTGAAGTATAAAGAAATTCCTGACAGGAACTTAGTGAAAATAAACACTACTTAGCTCAGCCAGCTCGAGACCACGTCTTCACTTGTTAGCGGCAAACGAGATCTGGGGGACTGGTAGTGGTGCATCCTGGGATATAGTAAGCTCAGCCAATAAGAGACTTCGCTCTTTGGCATAAGCGTGCCGAGTCGGAGCCGAGGGATCGGCTCCGAACCCATCAGTCAGAATGTAGGCGAGATAGGATCACATAACATCTTTCACTTAAATGCAATTGTACTGAGATGACAAAACCTAACTCTCACTAAATCGAAACTACACACTACTGAAGTTTTTAACTGGGAAACGAGACACTTGGCCAACATGGTGAGATTTGTCATTTTCCCCACTGTAGTGCAATCCCGGAATTGGTATAATTAGTTAGGGGGGGGCATAGCCCCCAACTTGGGTGAGTTTGACATAGTGCAGTGTATGTTCAGTTTTACTGTTGGCCAACTGTCTCGTTTCCCACTTAAAAATATTGGTATTGTGTAGTTTTGATTTAGTGATACCTCAGTGTTCTCAGTAAAACAAAATTTGGGTAAGTGAAAATTCATTCTACTAAAGTAGACCTGTGTACGTATATATATTCATACACACGCACACACGCACACGCGCACACACACACGGTCTTTTGTGAAACTGCCAGATTTGTGTGGTTTTTTTTTTTTACCTTCACGGTCATGTAAAGAAACATTTAAAAACATCACACAATGAGGGAAATGAAGGTACACTATCACTATAGGCATAAATTTTAAATATGTAAAAGACAGACATCTGAAGCAACTTCTAATATTTGAAATTTAAGTTGACAGTTGTCTGAAGGTTTGATATAGTCTAGTCTGTTCTGAGATGCACCAAAAACTGCAGTAGAATGGGGAAGCTACAGAGGTGAACATTAGAGCTTGAGATGTTAGGGGACTAGCTAGTCAGACATGAAAGGACTCCATGGGTCTGGGCAACTGGAGGCCAAGCAAACAGGGTAAGATTAGAAAAGACAAATGGGGAAAATAGCAGAGGACTGGATGAATTGGGCAGAATTGCCAGAAGAGTATAGCTAAGTAGGGAAACAAAAAGTAAAGTGACTGGGAAAAGTGGGAAATGCAGTCACAAAAGGAAGAACAAGGAAATGGAAGCAAAAATGGAAAGACAAATGCAACGAGTGAGAGAGTGAAACAAGGCTAGAGGTAGCCATATAAGAGTTAACACCACAACAACAAGGTGGAAGTCAGCAGGGAGCTATACTCAGCCAGACAGGATAAGCACTAAGCAAAAGACAGAACAGTAAAGGTATCTTGTATGAAAAGCATACAATTCATGGAGAAGATGTTACATCGAAGACGGGAAGGCATCCAGCACAGAAAACAACAAGGAGTATGGTGAAAGGGGTGTGCGAGTGTGAAAAAAGCTAGACTGGAGGAAGATTGGTACAGGGCAGAAACTGCAGAGGGAAGAGAGTGGTGACAATAAATGTTTTGAGAATCAGATAATCGTGAACAGTATCAGAAGTCTAGGCAAGTGTGAAAGGAGAGATCAGATTTCACTAAAACCAGTCTCGGGGCTCAATCAATAGAGAGAGAGAGGGGGAGACATGAGGGTGCTTGTTGTAACACAGACAGATACTAATGAATTGTCAGAGAAGGCAGATGCAGCAGAGACATGACATGAAAGGAGGAACAGAGGCGGCATTCTTGGCAGTCTTACCCATACCAGCAACCAGCATGCAGAGAACAGAATATTAGGAAGTAAAATAACTGAATACAGCATGAGACAGGGAGAAAGGCTACAGACTGGTTGGAAGATGGGAGGATACTTGGCAAAGACACAAGCTCTATGAAAAGGATAAGCTCCATCATCTCATCCCAGAAGGGACAGCAGTTCTTAGTACTGGTTTAGCAGGGCACAGCTCAATGATTATACATTTAAAACTACGATAGAAGGGTGGATGAAGAATGACAGAAACAAAAGGGTGACAGGTATTTAGGCAGTAGACAGGAGGTAGAAAGATGTGGAGCAAAACACAGGGGATAAACATGGGCGACTCATGTATTACTCTGCAACACAAAGAATCTGGGTAAGAAAATGGGAGGGGTGGAAGTACAATACCTGTATCACAAATACGTGGAACAGTGATTACACACTGTGTGGATGTGAAAGGAAGAAATTGGGATGGAATAACAACATAGAGGAGGACATTAGTTTTGAAGTCAGACAGAAGGAATACGAATATCAAACTAAGCATGCGGCAAGGGAAGAGACTAAATAAGAGCCTAGATTAATTGCCGTGGCAGTTGAGGCACAGGAAAGTTGTAGAACCAGCAGAATGATACAGTGCATCACCCCTCTGACACAACAATGACAGACTGTGGAAGAAAATAAAGATATGGGGTAAAAGAAAGAAGTCAATATTCAATGAAATCTGAATATGTTAGAAGCAGACTGGGTGATTCCAAAGTCCAAAGCAGAGAGTGAGAGCAGGACTTAAAAAAGGTCTTAGAGCATGAGAAGTTAAGCCATCGGATGCAGAACTGCACCAGGAAAGACAGAGTTTGAGATGTGGCCCCATCAACATCAGAAGGCATCAGGGATGTTCATCTCATAACAAAAACAGCTGTAATAAACTATGAGGATTGCCATCTCCAGTTCGGAAATATAAAAATATTCCAGTGTAGGGACTTGAGTCTCTTACCAGCCTGTGAATGGGCTATCGGCTGAATTCTGTACTTCACTTAAGTTACCGATGCCTGAAAATCAATACAAAGTACAGAAAATTCTAGAAAGAAATAAGCAGAGAAAAATACTTTTATGATGGAAACTGCAAAAAAAGTATCAGATGGACAAGTTATAATGGAAAAATACAAAATTCGTGCCATTTTCAAGGGAGGGAGGAAAGATACCCTTACTGTGAGACACAGGTGATCAAGGCCTTACCTTAAAGCCCTAGTTCCTGAGAAGGTGGCTGGGGGTAGGTTAGGGATGCAGCAGCATTTTGCCACCTCAGCTACCCCCAACGTAAATGAGGGATCCTTCGCTCAAGCACGATGACCCATATGTCTGGCACACAGGGTGACTATCTACATCACTATGACCCAGGTGTCTGATGCACAGGGTGACTATCTACATCACTATGACCCATCATCCATTGTGTCTTTTTGCATGCTACTCATACTGTTCACTTACAGATTTTGCACAATTCCATTTATAATGAGCCTAGATTCATATAATTTGGTTACGTTACCATGGATACTGTAGAAATGGCTTTGTGGTCACACAATAAAAGGTGATCACACAAGCACAGGCGGTCTATGGCTGACCAAGTTCGCAGACGACTGCAACTAGGGGCTATAATTGACTCTCCGGCTGACACAGACATCCTCCAAAAGGGTCTCACTGAGACAGATACTTGGTGTCAAAACCATGGCCTCAAGCTAAATGCCAAAAAGTGCTTAGTCACCCCCTTTGGAAAAAACAAAGTACCCACAAACTACCACATAGGTGGAAGCCCCCTAAATACAGAAGACGTAATAAGGGATCTGGGGACCCAAGTAGATAATCTCTCCTTTGATAATCACATTGCCAAAGTTGTTAGAAAATCCTTCTATGTGGCCCACCTAATCACAAAAGGGTTTGCATCCAGATCAAAAGAGGTCATTGCACCCCTCTACGCATCACTCATCAGACTCATCATAGAGTACAATACCCCATTTGGGATGTACCTTACAAGACACCAGCAACAGCTGGAAAGACCACAGAAATACCTCACCAAGAGGATCACTGGCCTCAAACAGATGCCCTATGCAGCACGACTGAAGAAACTCCAGCTGTACTTGGTTGCATACCGCCTACTCAGAGGTGATCTATGCCTGACATACAAGGCCATGTCCAACCCAGAATTGATGGACATGCTCCACCTAAAGAAAACCATATCCCCTCAAGCCATACACTCTGGGGATCTAAACCTCACCACAACAATAAATAGGACGTACTGGAGGGATAGATTCCTGTCCCAGAAACTTCCCATACTTTGGAACAAGATTCCAGTCTACATTAGGCAGAGCTCTTCGCTAACATTCTTCAAGAGAAACCTTGACAAGTGGATGGGAAATAGAAAGTTTACTCTGGGGATCACTTCAATGGCTCTGCTGGACAGAGGCACAGGGAACTAATCTAAGGGGGTGGCGAAAGCCAACACAATTCTGGTTAGGCTTATAAATGCCTTTTGGCAGATAGCCTAGTACCTACCTATGACTAATGCCATGGTTGCAGCCTGAATACTCTTCTCCAGAAAAAAAAAAAAAAAAACAGGGAAACACACCAGCAGAGAGTCTACAATGTCCTGCAATGACATAACTGCATGCTGGGCATGAGCTTAAACAAAAATGCTTCTGACTATTGTCAGGATTGTGACATACCAGGTCACTCTCAACTCCTCTCCACCAATTCCCCAAACCTTTCACAAAAATGTTCCCATTTAGTCAGGCCCATGTCTGGGAGACAAGCTGGTTAAATACCAGTTGGAAGATCAAGGAGAAGCCTTTGCATAAGGAAAATGGACAACAATAGGGAGGAGCAAAAACATCGATGAAAATTACAAAAGTCAGAAGAAAGTTTGCTGTTTGAAGCTGAAGTAGTTTTCAAGTAGTTAAATTAAGATTGCATGCTGTTTGTGGAGAAGACTGAAAGCTGTATATGGAAAAAATGCACACACTTGCATAAGACACACACAAACTTCAAGGAAGATGAAGAAAGTACAGTTTTGTACCTACCATAAATGTAGCTGTCCGAACTGGATAGCATCTGCAGTCATAACAACTGGGTTGTCCTGTCGTCAGGCAGCCCTTCAGTCGGCCGGATTCCAAAGTCCGGGTCCGGCTTCGGCTGATGTCGCACTTCACCCGACGTCATCTCTGCTGGTCTTCGGGTATAAAGGCATCAGCCGACGCCATTTTCTTCAGTGTTTCTTGCCCCAGATGCCAGTTGCCCTCCCTGGAAGGCTAAATTTTGGATAAATGCCAATGTTTGCAAAAGGATAGAAGGCAAACTCAGAAAATAAGCATGTATGTACATATATACAAACAAATACACCATAAGAGACTCCCCCCACCAGCTAGCTATTAGGAGGGTAAATACCCTAGGAGTACCACAGAGGGGAAGGAGGGAGGGTAATCCTGACTGCAGATGCTATCCAGTTCGGACATCTACATTTATGGTAGGTACAAAACTGTACTATGTCCTTCATGGATGCATCTGCAGTCATAACAACTGGGTAGAATACCATAGCCAACGAAGGGGGGAGGAAAAAATAGATTATGGTGTGGTTAGGATCCCTTGCAGTACAGCAGTGGCAAACCCTGCTCGGGATCTGGAGTACAAAGGTAAATTATAATGCTTGGCAAATGTATGCACGGAGGTCCAAGTAGCCGCCTCAATAATGTCCTTGGTTGCCACTCCTCGTAAGAAGGCTGTGGTAGTGGCTGTTGCCCTTGTAGAATGAGGCCTTATGTTCTGTGGAATTGGTTTTCCATGGAAGGAGTAACAGAATCGTATGCAATTTCCTATCCATTTGGAGATTGTCTGTTTGGAAATAGGTTTTCCTTCTCTTCCTGTTGCATAGGCTACAAAAAGCTGGTCAGTTTTTCTGTTACTTTTTGTTCTGTCCATGTAGTAGCGTAACTGTCTATGTACATCCAAGGTATGCAGCATTCTTTCCCCTCTGTTTTGAGGGTTGGGGAAGAAGGTAGGTAGGTGGATTGCCTGGTTTAAAGACACTCTGGATACCACCTTAGGCATAAATGTAGGATTAGTCCTCATGGACACTCTATCTTGGTGGAAGATTAGGAAGGGCTGTACTGCCATTAGGGCCTGAAGTTCAGACACCCTCCTTGCTGAGGTTATTGCCAGTAGGAAAGCAGTTTTCCACGATAGATGCTGTAGCTCTGCTGTTGCTGCTGGCTCAAAAGGTGCGAGTGTCAGCTTTTCTAGTACAAAGTTCAAATCCCAAGCTGGCAATGGTGGTTTCCTAGGGGGTTTTACATTCTTAATCCCTCTGAGGAACTGCCTGAGTAAAGGATGTGAAAAGACAGGTGGATCAAAGCTGTATTCTGCTGAAATAGCTGATGCATGTATCTTGATGGAGGAGTAGGACAGGCCTGTATGCAGAAGTTCTGCCAAATACTCCAGAATGTTAGCCATATCTATATTTGACACATCCTTTCCTCTTTCAGCACTCCAAATGACAAATCTTTTCCATTTTCCTGCATAGTTCCTTCTTGTTGAAGGTCTGCGGGCTTCAAGGATAATGTCTTTCACACTTTGGGAAAGTTCTGGATTAGTTGTTGCTATGTAATGTTCCATGCAGTCAGTTGCAACGTTTTTAGGTTTGGATGCATGATGTTGTAGTTGTTCTGAGTTAACATCAAAGGCCTCAGGGGTATTGACCACATCTTGTCCCGAGACATGCTCCTTAGCAATGGGTACCAGTGTTGTCTTGGCCAGTTTGGAGCTATCAGGATTATCGTTGGACGCTCCTCCTTGATTTTTAGTAATACCTTGTGTAGCAAGGGAAGAGGTGGGAATGCATATGCTGTCAGACCTTTCCAGCTGAAGGAGAGTGAGTCCACTTTCCATGCAAGTGGGTGGAATGTCCTTGAGCAGAATTTTTTGAGCTGGTGATTGAGAGGGGAAGCGAATAGATCTATCTGTGGCATTCCCCATTTCTTTGAGATGGTCTTGAAGATGTCCGGGTGTAGCATCCATTCGTGAGCATCCGAGGTGGTTCTGCTTAACATGTCTGCTAGAGTATTCTCCTTTCCTGGTACGAATATTGCCTGTAACTGGATGTTGTAGCTGAGTGCCAGGTTCCAAAGGTCCAAGGTCATTCTGCACAGGGGGTATGAATGAGTGCCTCCCTGTTTGTTGATGTACCACATGACAGTGGTGTTGTCTGTCCTTATCATCAATTGTCCTTCTTTGAGGAATGGTCTGAAGTTTTGGATTGCCAGTTTTACTGCCAGCATTTCTTTTAGGTTGATGTGCAGGTGAAGCTGGTCCTGCGTCCATAATCCTTGTACGCATTTGCCCAGCATGTGAGCCCCCCATCCTAGGTCTGAGGCGTCTGTTGTGATGGTTTGGCTTGGTGATAGTTGTGAAAGGGTAGGCCTGGGTTTGACTGGCATGCTTGAGCCCACCATAGGAACTACTGTTTTAGGCATGGTATTAGTGGAATTTCTGCTTCTAGGCTGTGCCTGTGTTGGGACCATAAATTCTTTAGGTACCACTGTAGTTTTCTCATATGTAGCCTGGCATGTGGAACTAAGATTATGCATGATGCCATGAAGCCCAGGGCCTGCAGAACTTTTCTTGCTGTTAGCTTGTTCCGTCTTGTTAGTGCCAAGAAGTAAAGAGGGAGTTCTTTTTGTTTTGCTGTAGTTAGGAATGCCATTTGTTTTACTGTGTCCAATTCAGCCCAAGAATGTCCTTGTTTGGGATGGTATCAGCCTTGACTTTTGTAAATTGACTGTGTATCCCAGAGCTTGTAGCAAGTAAATGACCCTTTGTAAATCTGTTGTCAGCTTGCTTGGGTTGTCCCCTTGTAGCAGACAGTCGTCCAGGTATGGATAAATTTGAATTCCCTGTAGTCTGCAGTGGGCGATCACTGATGCCAGGCATTTTGTGAATACTCTGGGCAGTAGATAAGCCAAAGGGCAATGCTGAGAATTGATAGTGCTCTGATCCTGCAAGAAATCTGAGGTATCTTCTGCAAATTGGTCGGATGGGGACGTGCAGGTATGCCTCCTTGAGATCTAGAGTTACCAGCCAACACTCCTTGCCCAGCATGGGAAGAAGTTGCTGTAGAGTCAGCATTTTGAATTTTGGGACAATGATGTATGTATTTAAGGTGGACAGGTCGAGAATAGGTCTCCAACTTTTTTCCTTTCTTGGAACTAGGAATAGTCTGGAGTAAAATCATTTGCCTTGTTCTGTTCTTGGAACTCTTTCCACAGCTCTCACCTTTGTTAATTGCATTATCTGTTGTAGAGCTTCTGTTTTTTGATTTGGAGGCAGGTTTGGCATTCCTCTTTTGACTGGTAAAGTGTGGAAGTGGAACCGGTAACCTTGGTCTATGGTTTGCAAAATCCACTTGTCTTTTGTGATATAGTGCCAGTTCTTTCAAAATAAGGTTAATTTTCCGCCTAATGGTGCTGCTATTTGTTCCCTGGTAGGCGGAGTTAGAATCAAGTCACTGTTGTTGTGCTGTTGTAGTGGTAGTGGCTGTGTCTGTGCCTCTGTTATTACCTTGCCACTGTCGTCCTCTGTAGGCACCCCTCTGGATTGATTTCTGCCTCTGGAACGTCTATTCCTGCCCCTTTGGGATCTTGTGGAGTCAGGAAAGGACCAGTTTTTGGCAGGCCAGTTCCTGCTAAACCTTGGGGCTGAACCTGCAAGAAATCTTTTACTGTTTGGACAGATTTTGCCTTTTCTTCCATTTTCTTCATTACCTGCTGGGCAGGCGTACCAAACAAACTGGCCTTATCCATAGGAGCATCTAATAACTTAGCTTTAACATGATCCGGTAAGACCTGTTCCTTCAGCCATGCATGTCTTCTTATCACTGTGCCAGTCATGGCTGATCTAAATGAAGCCTCCAGTGCATCATAGCCACATTTCAGTGAATGGTTACTAACCTGTTGTATGTTATTTACCATCTCTAATACATATTTCTTATCTATAGAGTCATCAGAGGATGGCTTTTTAGTTAACTGATCAAGCATAAACTCTTGGTATTGTATCATGTGAAACTGACAGTTTAAAGCTCTGGCTGAGAGAGTAGCTGAGGTGTAAACCTTTTTGCCCCATCTGTCTAAAGACCTGGCTTCCCTTTCAGAAGGAATAGGATTTTTTGCTGTGGTCGAGGCTACTGCCTTAGGCCCCTGGGATATAGTTTCGGGGTCTGCAAGTGGGGCCTTGTATAGGTGATGATGGGTGTCTGGTACCCTGTAAAATCTATCTGGTTTGGCAGGGGCTGGAGGTAAAGAATCTGGTGCAGTGCAGACATCATTAAAAGCATCGTCCACAACAGATAGGACAGGAGGTATAGCTAAGGGCCTATGTTGTGGAAGGTGCAGAAAGGTCCTAAGTCTTTTTCTGGAATCTGAGTAATCCTGTTGCTGCCATTGGAAATGTTCTCGCATGGCATGCAAGGTTTCCCCAAAGTGAATTCTTCTGGTGGGGAAGCAGCTGGGATGGATTCTTCAGCATCTGAGTCTTCATAATTGGAGAAAGGAGCCTCTGGCTGGTCTGTAATATCTGAGTCATCCGCAGAATCATCAGAGGACCCAGGCTCTGGGGGCTCTGCTCTAGGTCTCTTCTCTGGGGGCTGCGAGGCCCTGTCTGGGTGAGATTGAGATCCCCTAATTAAGGTTATTAAATCTTCTGCCAGAGTAAGCATTTGTGCACTAGAAGTGGGCCTGGTTGAGGGGGGCTTAACAGGCACTGATTTAGTAGACTTGGCTGCTTTAGCCCTGGCAAAGGCCTTAATTGACATGGCTGCAGGAGGCCTAGCAGCACCATGTGCTGGGGTAGAGACATCCAAAGGGATGGTGTCTAATAAGTCACTAGGAACCACTGTAGTAGGTAAAATATCTGAGGTCGATTCAAGTAATGTAGCAGGAACCTCAGAAGTAGTCATAGATTCAGCTGTGCTTTGATCAGTTTTCTCGGTTTCGGCGAAACCGAGACACTCGCGATTTGCTTAACCATGGTTTCGGCCGAAACCGTGGACCGCGATGTCGGTCTTTTCTTTGCGTTCTCTAACAATTTGGGAAGTCGGAGGATCCGACGGCATAATGTACGCAAAATCAGAACCGAAAAACTGTTCAGCAAACTCCGACCGATGCCTAAGCGTTCGTCGGTTGAATGAAGCACAGGCCGAACAGGCTGCTACGTCGTGGTGTGGGCCTAGACAAGGCAAACAGTAAGAGTGGAAATCTTTATGAGGTATTTGTTTCCCACAAGTTAAACAGTTATTGACTTTTTCTGACATCGGCTGAGGCAAGAAAGAGTCCCCAACGGGGTACTTAGCTTTTAGAAGTCTTGAGTAGTATTCGGTAGTAGTAATCTCTGGATCCGACCGACCGGCACTTGCGAACAGCTTCTGCTTCGGGCGCCACGCGGCAAGAAAGACTGAAGAAAATGGCGTCGGCTGATGCCTTTATACCCGAAGACCAGCAGAGATGACGTCGGGTGAAGTGCGACATCAGCCGAAGCCGGACCCGGACTTTGGAAACCGGCCGACTGAAGGGCTGCCTGACGACAGGACAACCCAGTTGTTATGACTGCAGATGCATCCATGAAGGACATCCAAAGGTGTCACAAGAAAAGACAGAATTGCGATACTGAACAGCTGCATATGGTATCTCCTTCAGTTGTATAAACAAGAAAAACTTTAGTACGGTAAGAAATCACCACATATGAAAGACAACTGATAGCACTTGAGCAATACATGAATAGTTCAAAAGTTGATCACAACAATACGGACAGAAAAGTTCACTTTGTAATAACAATAATAAAGACCTGATTTTAACATAAGAGAAAAAAAAAACAATGACGTGCTTACTGTAAACTTAACTGAAAATTATTAATGTATGCTGCCTCACTCTCATTGAATGTGTATGCGCATATGTATATAGCAGGGCGCAGTTCACTCTGTTGAATGGTTAGTTTGTCAGAGTTTACTGCCATGGGACATGATAAAAAGCACTCTTTTGCTTGCTGGAGATGCCGAAAGGAGAAGGAACATAGAGTGCTTGTGGTTATTGTAAATGGGATTGAGATTTAATGCTGAAAAATTTCATATATACTGAAAGTTTTGTCATTAGGGGTGGACGTCTCTGTGAGGGTGTTTGTTGGCTATGGTTATATTAAGGGATAGAGAAGGGGATAGAGTTAGTGTTTTGTGTGTGTGTGTTCTGTAATAGCAGTGTTAAGAAACCTTTAAAGTCTCCCTTTATCACCAAAAAAAGGTATTCTGACTGCATTTTCTAGGTCCTCGGTAGAATACTCACCCCCAAACTCAGGCAAAAAAGTTAATGATGCTCAGAAGCAGAACTACTGAACTGGTGATCATGTATATGCAGACATGACCATCAAACATAAGGAAAAACACCACAAAGGAGTGATGTGACAAAAAAGATTAACGTAATCTCAAGGAATTCTAAAACAGGTTATATATTATTGGTGGCATGAAATAATATAAAAGCAACAAGGTCCAGAGATGGAAGTAGGTCACACAAAGACCACAGACAAATCAACAGTACACACTTTAAGACAGACAGCAAAGGAGAACTTGGCAAAGGTGGAGTAAACAGAAGACACCTCTGGCAAAGTTTTATTTAACATTATGTTAGTAGTCAGTAAATATGACAAATATATATTAGGTATACCATGGTGACAATTTTGCCCATTACCAGCTGTAGTCAAAAACTGAAGGGGTAGGTTTGCAATCATCTTGACACTCTCTTGTGACTTCAGCCTGCTGACAAAGCCTCCATTTCACACAACAGCTTCCTGTAAACTGTTTTGGATTGATATTTAATATGACATAAGTAAGAAAAATGTATTTCTCAGGCAGCCTAATCAAGACAAAAAAAGGGGCTTGCATATATAATAGCCATTACCACAAAAATCCAGCAAGGGGAACAACTGTTTACAACAATGATTCTGGATTTAAGCAGTTAAATATCCCAGTCTTTAGGCCACCAAAAAAGGACACACAACCGGGCCCTGTTCATTTTTGAAGCAGGTAGGAAAGACTTTACTTTTAGATACCTTTGACCCTATCTGCTACGAAAAACACAGTTAACATCTGTATTACTATAACAAGCAGATATCAGGAACCACAATGTATACATATACAATACTACAAACAATAAAACCAAAAAGCTAAGAGAAAGCGTTACTACTTATAAACTGATGTAACAACTTAAATATACATCCACAAAAAAAAAAAAATTATGCAGACAAAGGATATTACAGAAAAAAACGATGTATTGATTTTGCAATATTTTCCATCCATTATGCAAAGAAATCCACCTTTTATTTAAGCCATAAATTAAGCAGTGTTAAGTAAAAGGAAATGGAAAGGCCAGAAACAAAGAAATAAATTCTAGCTTGAGTATCCACTTAAGGAAAAAAGCTGAGGCAATTTATCAGAACTTTTTTTTTTTTTTTTTTTTTTTTTTTTTTTTAAGACAAGTTCTCTTTTCTTTGTCATCTGCAAAACTGACCTTTCAGGAAAGAAAATACTTTATCTACTAAACAGCAAAGCAAAATGTTAACAACTATGAAAAGACCAGTGCAGTCTTAATGTAAATATATCAGCTACTAAAAACACTAGGCTGTGTAAAGAAAAATGGCAAACTCTGATCACAGCCAAAATGTGTCATGTATTAAAACAAGAGAAAAAGAAAGCACAGTTGTGTAAAATATTACCGTAACAGTAGATGTCCTTCTCTTCACTGTTGCAGTATTCCTTACAATAAGGGACCTCCTGCCAAGGGCGGCCTGATGTCCAGCCAATAAACCAAAGCCTTTAGGTTACTTTAAGGGTACACCGTACATCACATGTATGCTCCCCTATGTACAGTGTAGGGCATAAAGATGACGTCCAAACGTACCATCCTCAGAACTAACAGACCCAGTAGGAAAGCCAGTCCAAGGATTAGAGAGGTAAAAAGAGCATCCAGAAGGAAAAAGAGCCAGGGGGAGGAGGGAGGGAGGGAGTGAATACTGCAACAATGAAGAGAAGAACATCTACCATTATGGTAAATTTTACACAACTGTACTATGTCCCTCAATTTCACTTTTGCAGTATTCCTTACAATAGGGAGAATGCAAAAGCTTAAGAAGAAGCGAGGGAGCAGGAAGGAAACAGCAGAGCTCTCTAGGAACCCATGAAGGATGGTCCTAGCAAAACCAGTTCTAGGCCTGGATATCACATCCAACTTATAATACTTAGTAAAAGTACGCACAGACGTCCAACGTAGCTGCCTCAAGAATACAGTTAGTATCTAATCCCTTGAAAAAAGCACCAGAGGAGCCACAGCTCTCGAAGAATGAGCCTTAACAGATGAAGGAAGGCTCTTGCCATGAAAAGAATAACCAAAAGAAATGGCTTTAGAAATCAAACAACACACACTTTGCTTCAATACATGTAATGCTAACCACCTAGGATGAAAGGAAATAAAAAGCTGATCAGATATGCGAAAAGCTTTATTCTTATCCAAATGAAATCTGTGTTATCTATGCACATCCAAAGTATGCAAAGAGTGCAAAACCTTGTCACTAGCAGATTGCAGAGAAGGGAAAAAAGTAGGCAAATAAATGGATTGTTTAAGAGACAACTCATTTACCACTTTGGGCATAAAAGGAGGATTAGTGTCCTTCTGGAAAACTAAAGGAGGACCTGCCATAAGGGCATAAAGCTCAGACACTCTTGTGGCAGAAGTAAGGGCCAAAAGAACAGTCTTCCAAGAACAATGCTGCAAGGAAGCTTAAGCTGCAGGCTCAAAAGTAGCTTGGGTCAATTTCTCCAAAACAAAATTAAGGTCCCAGGAAGGAAGGACGGTCCAATATGAAGGACACCTTTAAGAAACTCCTTAGCCTCAAATTTAAAGGCTAAAGAGGGTGATAAAAGCAGATAAGCAGCAACAGCCAAGTGGTCCTTAAAAGAAGAACATGCCAACCCAGCATTGAGCAGTTCACACAGATAAGGCAGAACCAAAGGAACATCCACAGAAAGTGGATCTACGTTACAAGAAAGACACCAAACAGAAAACCTCTTCCATTTTGGTAAGTAGGATTTCTTAGCAGTGAGTTTCCTGGCCTCCTGCAGGACCCTAAGCACATCCTCAGAAAAAATGGTGTCTATATGGAATCACAATGCTATCAACCACAGTGTTAATTGAAGAGTGGACAGAAGGGGATGGATGAGAGATCCCTTGTCTTGCGCGAGTGGGTCTACCCTGTGAAGATAACTTGTGAGGATTCTCTTGGTAAATGCAGGAGAAAGCCAACCAATGCTGTCTGGGCCAAAAGGGAGTTCTCAGGTGGCAAACAGATCTACTTGAGG
This sequence comes from Protopterus annectens, assembly GCF_019279795.1. Lineage (NCBI taxonomy): Eukaryota > Metazoa > Chordata > Ceratodontiformes > Protopteridae > Protopterus > Protopterus annectens. The sequence continues at coordinate 1,092,936,350 of NC_056725.1, read as the reverse complement.
AGTACTCCCACTGGTGGACAATGCCCCAGAAACACATCCCTGTGAAGTATCCACTGATGGGACTGTGATATGGACATGCTCAAAGAGTCTACCACAATATTCAGACCTCAGGGAACGTAAACTGTCTGAAGCGTCACTTGATACTGGACAGCTAGCTCCCACACTTTACGTGCTAACCTGCAAAGGAGATAGGATCTTGTCCACCCTTGCTTGTTGACAAACCTCATCACTGTGGTTTACATACATACAAATATTTCAAAGCAGGGGAATTAACATTCTTCTAGCTTGCCAATATACCAAAACAGAGAAGAGAGAAGAGAGAGAATAAACAAAGTATAAAAAATGGCCTGAGCAGATTCCCTGGACTCGAGCAATGAATGAATACTGAGAGTAGAACTTTTTCCTTTTTCGTCACACAGCTTTATTATAAAAATGCCAGCAACACACCAGCCAGCAACACAACGTATACAGAGTAATGATGGTTTAGCGCTTTCATCTGTAACACCAGATTTCCTCAGAACCATTTCCTTCCACATATCAATATACCAAAACACTTGTTCCCATAATAAATGTCCAGGCTGTTCTTAAAAATATCTCAACTAGTACTTGCTTTAATGTAATATGGTAGTCTGTTCCATTCATCGACTTCTCTGTCAGAGAACCAGTTAGTATACTTCTCATTCCTATAGAATCTTGTACATAGGCTGTCTGATGATTGTCTAGTAATTTTTGATAACCGCAAAAATTCCCAGAGGTATTTGTCTCTAAATGCCCTATATACCTGAATAAGATCTCCTCTTAGATATCTGTAAGAGATGCTGTACAAGTTCAGATATTTTAGTCTTTCATGATAACTTAAGTTTTCACATCCATGGATGCCTTTGGTATATTTCTGCTACACTCTTTCCAGTTTACTCATGCTTGTTTTCTTATAAGGTTTCCATATTTTTATTCCATACTCAAGTTTGGGTCTAATGTAACAAACAATGACTTCATTATTTTTCATTTCCTAGACTTTATAAATTTTTTGTATAACCTATAGTTCTATAGCCATCATTAACCAATTGGGTGAAGTGATTAGAAAAACTCATAGCTGAATCTACCCATAAACCCAGGTCCTTAAATGAGTCTACAGTTTCAATCACTGTGTGCTGTATTAAACACTCACCTTTCAATTTACGTCTCCCAAATATCATATGCTTAGTTTTTTACATATTTATCAGCATATTATTTTCCTGTGCCCAAATGGTCAATTTAGTCAAGTTATTTTGCAGACATACTTTATCACATGTACACATTAACACATGTAATCAGTTTACCCAATTTCAGGTCGTCTGCATATAGACTATAGAAAACCTCTGATGAAAACGTTAGGTCTGAAAGATACAATCTAAACAAGTAAAGGTCTAGGACAGAGCCCTGTGGGACACACTGACTGTAACCAAGGATTTCACCTGTCCAGTTGCTGCATGATACTTGCCATGACCTGTTTGTAAGCCATGCAGCTATCCATCTTATCAAGAGTACATCAATACCTAGTTGTACTAATTTATTGACCAGTGTTTTGTGTATGACCCTGTCAAATGCTGAAGTTAAATCTATATAAAATTACATCACAGCACAATTTTTTACTCATAGTTATTATATTGTTATAGAACATCATGTTACAGGCAGTAACAGATCTGTTTTCAACATACGCCTGCTGGTATTGTCCCCAAGTACCTTGAGGGGCCCTGGAGGAAAAAGAGGATAAAATACATTAGCAAATAATGGACAGAACCCAGGAGTCCTGAGTAATCTTTAAGCAAACAGGAAGGGATAGTGAAAGGTAAAGATAAAGAGGAATGTGGCAGGGAAGAATAGGATAGTCAGACATCAACTGGTTCATCAGGAAAGGAGACGTCTGGGGCACAGAAGCCTTAGGAGGAGCCCGCTTCCCACCTTTCTGCCCTGGGGGGGGGGGTTGCCTACAAACAAAGGCAGGCTTACTGAGGTAATTTCTCTGAAACTTAGGGAAAGGAGAAACAAAAAACACATTTAAGTTCTAGTAAGGCCTTGCCCTTACCCTTGAAGAGACTTAAAACGGCAGCAAGTTTGTCAAACAAGTGTTTATTATCCAGAGGAGCATCCATCAACTTAGCTTTAATATCATCAGGGAAAGGTTGAAGCCTAAGTCAAGAATATCTCCTCATCACAGACCCAAAAGCAGCGGCCCTAGAGGAAGCATCTGCTGTATAATAACTACACTTGATGGAATGATGAGCCACCTGGGAGGAAGTCCCTAACAGGGAAAAAGCAGAAGTCTTCCCTTCCTAGTCTGAAAAATCAGAAATTACCTGACAGGCCTGGGAAAGAGAAGTCAAAATGTTCCCAGGCATATGGGTCTGATAACTGACAGCCCTAAAAGCTGAAGTAGCAGAGGGATAAACCTTTTCCCCTAACCTTTGCACGGCTCTATCTTTATCAGAAGACAGTAAATTAGGAGAAGGAAGCAACTGAGATGGCTTGTCAGAAGACACACTCACCACAGAGGGGTCAGCAGAAGGGTACTTGTAAAGAAATTTATAGTCCTTAGGCACCCTATGAAACCTATCAAGTTTCTTGCGGGCAGGAAGCTGGGAGTCAGGGGCCTTAGAAGCATTAGAAAAGGCACCCAAACATGGCAGCCAAAACAGGAGGGACAGCAGAAGGCCTGGCAGAATCCATCTTCAGGAGCTCAATCTCTCTTCTGTACTTTAGATACCCGAGCACAATTCCATTTAAGAAATTCCATCATTGTAGAGATTCTCTGTCCAAAAGAAATTTCCTCAAAAGGAGTATCAAGATTACTGGATTACTCTTCTTCAGATCCATAATCTAAAGAAGAAGGAATCTGAGAGGAGTTAGCAAGGGATTCCTCATCTGAATCTGCCTTCTCCTCAGAGGAATTCTGTTCCCTGGGTCTTTTAAGGGGAATAAGAAGGCAAAGGAGGAGCTGGAACAAAAACTCACTGAGCAGGTATTAAAGCCATAAACAACCCGAGTAAAATCTTGCCATTCACTCTGTAGGGTCTTAGGAGCTGGAGTTATACGAGTAGTTTTCTGTTTTTTTTCTTTAAGGAGACATTTGCCTTATAAAATGTAGAAGGCGCTGACCCTGGATTGCATTAAATAATTGTAGAAAATACTTCTTCTCTGACCAAAATTTGAGGAACACCCCTAGACCCCTCAGAAATAATCATCCTCTGTCCTCCTTGAATGTCCGAAGTGGATGCCTGCAAGGCCTCCACAGATGTGCCCAAGGTCAGATACCTACCAGCCTGCAAACTGGTCATGGCCAAAAAATCCAACAATGGAACCGGATGAACCTCTGGGCTTTCACTCGCCTTGGGAGTGATGTCCGCTGGAGGATGAACAGAAGTTTCTTACATTGCATCTTTTGCTAAAAACTTAAGACATTATTTTTCTAAATATATGGCCAAAGAGGAAAGCAGACTATGCAGAGTCTTTGGGATGAAAGCTGGTCTAGGTTTCTTGGCCTTCTTCACTAACAGCTGTCCCTCAGAGCAGGAAATTCCTTCCATTGTGTCTTTAGCTAAAAGCTTAAGATGTTGATTCTCCATATGCAAAGCCATAGAAGAAAGCCTACTCTGGAGGGTCTTGGGAACAAAGGCCTGACAAATTGAACAGGATGCATGGTTATGGGAAGCATCAAGGCAAAACAACCACTTCTTGTGACAGTCTTTATGGGGAACCTGTCTCCCATACTGGCATATACCCTTATTGGATGACATGAAACCCCACAAGCAACAAAAAAATTAAAAAGAAAGATAATATACAATAAACTCCAATGGGGCACTTATCTGTGACAGCTTGGTAAACCAGTAACTGAACTGGCATTCAGACAGACGATCAAAAGATGGCATTCGGACTGGTGGCAAAGAAGTTCTGAGGGTGGTACATCTGGACATCACCTTTATGACCTGCACTACATGAGGAGCATACGTGTGATGTGCTGCATACCTTAAAGCAGCCTAAAGGCTTTGGTATACTGGCCGGACGTTGGGCCGCTCTTGGCAGGGGATACCAACTGTAATGAATACTGCAACAATGAAATGGAAGGACATCTTGCAATCATCAAACACCTTATGAAATGTACCAGCTTTATTGGGAGTGGAGGGCTGATAATCAGGAGGCTGAGATGCAGTAGAAAAGGCATCCAACAAGGCAGCCAGAACAACAGGAACATCAGAAGATCTAGGAGAGTCCATTTACAGAAGCTCATAATACCTTTTCTGAACCACAGACACCTGCGCACAATCCCATTTGAAAAATTCCATCATTCTGTAAAGTATGCCCCCAAAGGAAATATCCTCAAAAGGAGCCTCAGGACTAGTGGACTCCTCTTCCTCAGAACCATAGTCTGAGAGAGAAATAATCTGGAAAGAATAGGAAAGGGATTCCACATCCGAATCATCCTCAGAGGAATCTTGTTCCCTAGGTCTCTTAAGAGAACAAAGACCAAGGGGGAGCTGGAACAAACTCCTTGAGGAAGCTTCAAAGCCATAAGGGCACTAAACAAACCTAGAATTAAATTCTGCCTTTCATTCTAAGGGTCCTTAGGATCAGGAGAAAAACATTTAGTTTTTTGTTTCTTCTTTAAGGGGATGTCAGCCTTATAAAACTTGGAAGGCTCAGACTCCCATACAACACTCTATAATAGTATTCAGCACCTCCTCCCTAACTAAAATCTGAGGAACACCCCTAGGCCCTTTGGTAATAATCAGCTGCAGTTCCCCCGGAACATCTGAAATGTGTCCTTCAGGGACATGCGCGAAGCCGGATCCATTCTGGCCTCTGAAGCGGTCATGGCAGAGGAATCCAACAAAGGAACTGGGCTATTTTCTGGGATTTCACTAGCCTTGAGAGTGACATCCTGTGGAGGTGGCACAGCTGAAGAATTAGACTTAGCTTTCTTGGCCTTCTTCTTTGCAGACAGCTGACCCCTGGAGTGGGAAGTTCCTTACATCACATATTTTGTTAAAAGCTTAAAACACTGGCTTTCTAAATATATGTCCAAAGTGGAAAGCAGACTATGCAGAGTCTCCGGCATGAAAGCCTGGCAAATAGAACAGGATGTATGGACATGGGAAGCAATTAGACAAAATAAACACTGCTCATGACAGTCTTTATGGGAATCAGTCTCCCATGCTGGCATTTACCCTTCCTGGGTGACTTGAACCACACAAGCAACAAAATAAAAGGAAATAAATATAAGAGCAAAACCACAACGGGGCACTTGTCTGAAAGATGACTCGGTAAACCAGCAAACAAAGTGTGTTCAGACTGACTATCAAAGATGGCATTTGGACTGGCAGCAAAGAAGTTCTGAAGATGGTATGTCTGGACGTCACCTTGGCGCAATATGCTCTAAATAGGGAGCATACATGTGACGTATGGCATACCCTTAGCAATCTAAAGGCTTTGGTATACTGGCTAGATGTCAGGCCACCCTTGGTAGGGGATCCCTATTATTAGGAACACTGCAACAATGAAATGGAAGAACATCTGCTATTAAGAGAACAAAAACTATAAAAAAGAAGGGTAATACATGCTCAAAAAGACAGTTGTAGAAAGAGAGGAGGAGCAAAACAACCAACTTGAACCAATCAATACTTAAGCACAATATAAACAGAAGCATGATCAAGTGAGAACTAAAACAATGTTGTTGTTTGTCTTTCGGCTTTTCCCGGTAAGGGGTTGCCACAGCTGAACTCCGGTCCGCTAATGATTGGCAGTAGATTTTTATGAAACACCGAGGTGCCAGCAAGACGCTCAACCTTCAATGAAGGCACGCCCATTTACGCACGCATGTCTTTCGAACGCTACCCAACCGCGGGGAGGACATGCAGACTCCACACAGAAGGCACTCCCAAGCCCAGCCGAGAATCGAACAGGAGAACCTCTTGCTGTGAGGTAACAACGCTACCGCCGTACCACCGGGCAATTGAGAACTAAAACAATGAAGAGATAAATCTTAACGCATGTTAAGCTTGACCTTTTAAGCAGTGATGCACAAGAAAGGGAAGTGATGGTATGCAATACTGGACTACTCTGCAGTGTGAAGGAGACCAAGCATCACCCAATTATCAACCCCCACCCCCCCCTTTTCTACATGGAGGTTGGGGTGTCGTGTCAAATGTTGCCATCGCTCTCTACTCAAAGCCACTCCTGCCTTCTTCGACAACCATGCCTGACTGTTGCAGATCTTCTCCCACACAACCCACTTATCTCTTTGCTGGACACCTTAATTTCCTCTTGCCTTCTTTCCTGACTGTCCCAAATCATCTTCACCAGATTGTCTTCTGCTTTTCTGCACGTGTGCGAACCAACAATTGGTTCTCTGACCTTTTCTGCAACTGGAGCTACTTTGGCTTCTGCTCTTATGTCCTCGTTTCTTTGCCTGTCCCACAATGTGTATCCTACCACCCATCTTGGGCACTTAATTTCCACCGCCTCTAGGTTTCCCATCTGTTCTGCTTTTACTGGCCAGGTTTCTGTACCATGCAGTAGTACCACTATTTTGTACACCTTATCAACTTCTTTGGTATTCTTCTGTCATATACTAACCCTGGACACTGTCAGTTGGCTGCAGCCCCTCTGATACTGGCTTTGACCTCCTCATTCAGACTTCCCTTCTCCTCAACCACTTGAAGCTGTTTACTTGCTCCACTAGTTTCCCTTTTAACTCAATTCTCAGCTTCTTCTGATTTCCCCCATTTGTAGCCATTACAACCAACCACCTTATATGTACTCAGTTTCATCTCACGTGCCCCAAGTTTTGTATTCCATTCCTCTTTCCTCTACTGAAGTTTTTGTTCAGTCTGCCTGTTGTGCCACAGTCAGCATACAACAACTTTGCTGCTCTGTCCCCTCCAACCTGTTTGCTAATGTAGTACATCACCAGCATGAAAAGCAGGATGCACAGCCACTCCCACTGGGAAATCCCTCTGTGAGTTCTAACACTGCTCGCACCAGAGTCAATGGGTCCTTGTACACAGCTTGCACCAATTCTACCAATGTTTCTTGGACTCTGAACCACCACATGACTGCCCAAACCAGCTTTCTTGGGACCTTGTCATACACTTCAAATCTAGGCATGCTCAATTGGACTCTTTCCTCACCTCTAGCTTCTTCTCAACTATCTGTTTCACTGCAAACATTGTGTCAGTTGTGCTGAATCCAGATCTGAATCAGAGCAGCTCATATCCCATCTTACTTTCAACTACTCTGCATATTCATTTATCAATTACCCTCACCAAAACTTTCATGCAATGTGATAAAAGTCTGATGCGTGTGCACTGCCCACAGTTGTGCATGTCCCCTTTGATCTTTAACACTGGCACTAGTATGCTTATTCTACAGTCATCTGGGATATGCTTTTTGCTCCATACTACTATGAGTATCCTCATGAGCCATTTCTTTCATATCCAGCATCTTTACCATCTGTTGTGACCTCATCTCAGCCTGCTGCTTTCCCTAATTTCATTTTCCTAAGTGCTATTTCTTTTACTTCTACGGTGGGCTCCTCCTCTTCTCTCATCATTGGCTTTGTCTGGAGTAGTACAACTTCTGTGGGGTTTTCTTCATTCAGAAGCTGCTGTAAGTACTCCTTCCACAGAATGCCTTTGATGTTCTGTGAACTGGTGAACAGTTAGCTGCTGAAATCCCTTATGAATGGTGTCTGATTAATATCTTTATCTTCCTGTCTTTGCCTTGCAACCTAATACAGTTTCTTAGTATCGTCTACAGAGTCACTTTCTAGAAGATAGTATAGTGCCTCTAATGCCTTGTTCTTTGCTAGTACACCTCCTTTCTTAGCCTCTTTAACCATCCAGTATTGCTTCCTAGACTGTTCCTTTTTTTCTACCTCCTACTCTTTTCTGCACTAGTCCTTCCTTTTGAGGGCATTCTGAACTTCTGCATTCTACCACCAGCTTCCTTATGTACCTTATTTCCACACCGGGCTCTGCTGTACATCTGTTCTGTAGTCCTCACACATGCTGTTTTGAGTTGATGCCATTCAACTCCACATATTTCATCTTCTTCTTGAGATGCTAGAGCCCTGAGAAATTCCTTAAACTGTTGTGCTCTCACTACAATCAATTTTCAGGTCTTCAGCCTGGTCAGTTGACATTAGAGCCTTGTCCGACCACTGCTTGCAGTTGATTGTGGAAACCAGTGGTTTATGATGTGATCTGACTTTCACTGGGGATGACACTGTAATCTCTGATTCTACATCACTGCCCTTTCCTTAGTAGGATGAAGTCTACCCGAATTGCATGTTGGCGACTTTTGTATGTGATCTTGTGACTCTCTTTCTGAACCATGTGTTAGCTACCAAAGCATTTTTGAACTCTCTCCCCTACGAGCTTAGTCCTGTGGCATCCTCTGGCGATGTGCATACTATCTTTCATCACAGGCAGAGAGTCACAAACAGTTCCTTCTGCTTGGAAGACTGCACCTCCCGACTACACCACTTCCAAGACCCCTACATTGAATCAAGTTAAACCCACTATTCACTCATCACAAGCAGACTGAGCCACATAAACAATTCTTTCTCCTGCGTGAAAGACTGCATATCTCCCAGCTATAACACTTCCAGGATCCCTATACTGAACCAAGTTAAAGTATGTTTAACGTATGTTTCATGCCCTACCTGTGATATGAAGTTCCAAACTTTATATAGCTTTTGAAGTCTCTTTTGAGGGTGCACACTGCTAAGGGTAAGAAATAAGTCACTGTTTCATCAGCCCCCATATAGTAACTAAAATAAAATCTCCTGCATCCACTGCTTGAAGTGCAATATTCCCTAACAGAAAGATTTAACTTCCTAATTTGTCTAGCAAATCATTCTGAACTTATGACCCCTGATTTTACTCACAGCTGTAACTTATATCTACATTGTAACTTTAATCTGATTTCTCCCCTCCTTCATCCCTTTCTAATTTACCTGTCTAGTATTCTTGGCACCTTTTCTCATCTCAATCCTAATGGTGAACTTGACCTATCTCTTTCCTTTCCACACCCCCCAACAGTTGTAAAAATTTTCTTTGGTTCCTTACCATTAGGCTGTAGAACACCACTCTTCACTGAGTATTTTTTTTCCTAGTGATTTACAGCCATGACAGTGGGAAACCACTATGCTTGAGCTTCACTTCGCCTACCTACCCTACCCCCAATTCCCACCCACTCTACATTTTTACTGTCATAACTACATTCCCTCCTCAATCAATTCCTCCTCTTCTTGTCTGAGTTATTCAATTAATACACTCTGCCTTCCTTCATTACATCTCTTCCCCAAACCTTTATTTTATTCTAAAATACACACAAGAGTATATCCTATCCTTTACTCCTCCTTCCTTGTGCTTTATCCACCATTCTCTACATCACCTCCTCTCACAGTCACTCTGTCTACCTGATAGGTTTTCTCCAACTCATTCCACCACCTGCCATCATCTTTTATTCTTTCTTCTCTATCATTCATCATACCTCCTTTTCTTCCCCAAAACAGGTTTTCTATCTGTGTCTTTACTCCTTTCCTATAACTACTCTCTCTCCTTACTTTTTATACAATACAAATATCTTACCCATTAATGTACCACCCCCTCTTGAACATGGACAAACCTTGCCTTGTCATAACTTGTTTATAAAACTAACTTCCTCATACACAAATACAAACTCCTTAACATCCACCCCATCCTCACAAAACAAGTCTCCTGCTCTGCAAACTATCTCCAAGAATATATTATGTGGCGATATTCACCTTAATCCCGGCCCTGACATCTCTCCCAAAAATGACACCATCTCCATATCCCCTATTATTACTAATTCTAAACTAAGAGTTTAACTATTATCTCTATGAATAATTTCAGCCTACTAAACAAAATCTACAAATTTCACTCAGATTGCTCATTACTCACCTGACATAGTAATTCTCACAGAAACCAAGGTTAAACCTCATATCACAGACACTGAAATTCTTCCTCCGGGCTATATCATCCGCTTTGATAAGGTTGCACAAAAAAGCAGGCAGTATAGCAAGGCTCAAATCATCTTAACATCTCTCCACTATCTATATCATTCCCTAATATTCACCCTGCTGAACTCATACTTGCCAACTGCAAACTAAATAGTCACAAAAAAGCTACGCATTGCTGGGCTATATCCCTCCAGGGAATAATATTTGCATTCTAAAAATGTTCTCTCCTGGACCTCCATCTCTATTTTAAATGTAACAATACTTCTTGGTGATTGCAATATTGACTGGTAAACCTTAACCACAAACTTCCCTTTTTCAAGTACACATCTTCACGGTTTCACTCAACTAATAACTAACCACCTTTACTGTTACAATAAAACCACTCATACTGGCTCCATCCTAGATTGGATTCTAGTATCAAATCCTAGCTTGTATCACAACCTTAAAACACTCCCAGATTCTATCAGCGACCATCTCTCTACATACATTCAAAGGCTTTCTCTACACTATATTAGGCAACACAAGTATAAAGGGTGCCTCACTCTCACCAGTTTCAACTATGATGAGTTTAACAACTTACTTGCCTCTATAAATTGGTCCTTCCTCTTCAGCCTATTACTAGATGATACTGTTCTGAAATTTAACAGGATATTAATGGATATTCTTACTACCCTAGCTCCCCTCAGGAAAACAGAGAGTGAAATCTCACCATGCACCCGAAGACCTAATGCACAAAAGGAATTTTATATGGAGAAAATGGTTGAAATCAAAATCCCCCAAACAGCTTCAACTCTACAAACAACTTCATTAGTTCACTAAAAAGTCAATGATGACAAAAGAAACTACTACTGAAAACCTTAAATAAATCATCAACACAATCCCCCAAAAATTCTGGAATACCATTAACAAGACTCTTAACCCTTGTTCTCTGAGCATAACAAACCCTTGCCCAAATAAAGTATAGTTGTGTAAAATCTTACCATAATGATAGACGTCCTTCTCTTCAATGTTGCAGTATTCATAACAAGAGGGATTCCCTGCCAGGAGTAACCTAATGTCCGGCCAAGTATACCAAAGCCTTCTACTACTTAGGAGTATGTGAGATGTCACGCATATGCTCTCCACGTACTGCAGCTATAAATGCGACATCCACATGTACTATCCTCAGAACTGAATGTCTCAGAAGGAATGCTAGTCCAATGAACCAAAGAGGTGAATCTTTTAGTTATGTACTTACCATAACTTCGGATGTATGGGATCCATCTCGCCTACATTCATAACTGATGGGTTCGGAGCCGATCCCTGGGCTCTGACTCGGCCACTATAAAGTAGAACGAAGTCTCTAATTGGCTGGGCTACCCCTTATCCCAGAATGCACCACACCCGCTTCCCCAGATCTTGTTTGTTCGCTTTTATATACCTACATCCAGGCACAGAAACATACCAACAACTGTAACAAACTAAAGTCCTTCAAGGGAAAAAACTCAGTAAGTAGCAACATTTTCCTCTAAGTCCAATGGGAAGGGGGAAGGAGGGCGGGTACATATGAATGTAGGCGAGATGGATCCCATACATCCGAAGTTATGGTAAGTACATAACTAAAAGATGTAATGGGATCCTATCTCACCTACATTCATAACTGATGGGACAGCATCCCTAGCACCTATATCCCGGGTGGCTCATTGGAAAACACTCCTGAGAACTGTGGAACCAAAGGAAGCTCTACCTCGAGAAGCCACATCTATCTTGTAATGAGAAATAAAGGTGTGCGGAGAAGTCCAGGTAGCAGCCGCACAGATATCATCTATCGATAATTTGGAGTGAAATGCTACAGAAGTAGCCATTGCCCTGGTAGAATGAGCCTTGACTGGGAATGGTAGCTCCTTGCCGGACTGTGAATAGATGGAGATGCAATCTTTAATCCATTTGGCTATGGTGGTTTTAGCCACCGGTTGACACAAACAGCTGATCTGACTTTCGTGTCTGATTGGTCCTACTTAAATAAAAATGCAGTTGTCTGTGAACATCCAACTGATGGAAAATACATTCTGCGCTATTGGAGAATTTGGGAAAAAACACCGGGAGCTCCAAGGATTGTTGAATGCATAAGGGGGATGCTACCTTGGGCAAGAAAGAGGGATTTAACTTGAGAGACATTCTGTCTTTGTGAAAAGTCAAATAAGGAGGATTAGAACAGAGAGCCTGAAGCTCTGAGACCCGCTTGGCAGAGGTTATTGCCACCAAAAAAGCAGTTTTCCAAGAAAGAAATTTTAAATCACAAGTAGCTGCTGGTTCAAAGGGACGTGCAGTTAAAGAAGCTAGAACCATATTCAGATCCCACGGGGGCACAGGAAGGGCTATTGGGGGCCGAAGGAGCCACGCTCCTTTAAGGAAAGATTTGCAAAGCCTGTTTGCCATTAAGGAAGGCTCAAAGGAGACATGAAAATTAGAGATAGCCGCCAGTTGGACTTTAATTGTGGAAACTGAAGAGCTCAAATAAAACAAAGAAGCCAGGAATTCTAAAACCTGAGGTACTGGGGCGGTAAGGGGATCTAATACCTCGTTGCTGGGCCCAAAGAGCAAACCTCTTCCATTTGCTGGAATACAGTTTAATAGTGGAAGGTTTGTGAGAAGAGGACAAAATGTGGATGACGTCTGGAGAAAAAGAGTTATCTCTGACTAAGGTTGGAAATGGAGTAACCAAGCGGCCAACCTCAAGGATCTGAGGGATGGGTGAAACTGTCCCAACTGATGAGTCAAGAGGTCGGGCACTAGGTCCAGAAACTATGGGCCCTCCAACGCATACCTCAGAAGGAAGGGGAACCAAACCTGACGAGGCCAGTGTGGAGCTATCAAAATCATGTCGCTCCCTAGATAAATCACCTTCTGTATCACCTTCAGGAGAAGGGGAACCGGAGGGAAGGCGTAAAGTAGACCGGGGGGCCAACTGTGAGCTAGAGCGTCCCTGGGAATCTGCCTCTGAGAGGGAGTCAGAGTGAAGAAGTCCCTGCATTTTGCATTGTGAGGACTGGCGAACAAGTCGCAACAAGGGAGGCCCCACTTGGCGAAGATGTTTGCAGCCACCCTGTTGCTGAGGGACCACTCGTGGGGTAACAGGAGAGTTCTGCTCAGCCTGTCTGCAATCACATTGGATTTCCCCGGAATGTGCGTTGCCGCTAGAAAATGCTGGGTAGAAATCGCCCAATGCCACACTCTCATGGCCTCTCGGCAAAGAGGGTAGGACCTGGTTCCGCCTTGCTTGTTTATGTACCAGACTACCGACATGTTGTCGGATAGTATTGCAATAGTAACCCATGGAAGAGCATGATGAAGTGCTTGCAACACCAGTAGCACCGCTCTCATTTCCAGGATATTGATATGTAAGTGCGTTTCGTGAGCCTGCCACGTGCCTTGGACAGACCTGTCCAGATAATGACCCCCCACCCTGTCTGGGAGGCGTCCGTGGTCACCGTGGCGACGGGAGGCTGAAGGGCAAAGCGTCACCCCTGGTCCAGGTTGGACCGAAGCAGCCACCAACGTAGGTCCCGACGGCAAATTTCGGTAATCTGGACCAAATGGTTCAGGGGAAGTTCCTGAAAGGACCATTGAACCGACAGTAGCCATTGCAGCACCCGCATGTGCAGCCTGGCTAAGGGGACTAGTAGAATAGTCGAGGCCATCGTGCCCAATAACTGCAGAATCAGTCTGGCCTGAACTCGTGATCTGGGTAACAGGGTTTGAACCTGAGACTGCAGGACCTGAATCCTTTCTACAGGCAAGAATGCCCGCATTCTTCTTGTGTCTAACTCTGCGCCTATAAATGTAATACGCTGAGATGGCTGCAGTACAGATTTTCCCCAACTGAACGTGATTCCTAGTGAATGACCCAAACTGACTGTGGTCATAAGCGCCCGAACTAATAGATGCTTGGAGGTGGCAGTAAGGAGCCAGTCGTCTAGATAGGGAAACACTTGGAATCCTAGACTTCTCAAGTGAGCTGTCACCACTGCCAGACACTTGGTGAACACCCTGGGGGCTGTGGTGAGACCAAAGGGCAGTGCTCGGAATTGGAAATGACTGGTTCCCAGGCGGAAGCGTAAATGACTCCTGGACTCTTGACTTATCAGAATGTGATAGTAAGCGTCCTTGAGATCTATGGAGCACATCCAGACATCCTTCTCCAATAACGAGAGAATGGACTGAAGGGTGACCATTCGGAATTTGGATTTTTTTACAAAGCGATTCAATGAGCTGAGGTCCAAAATGGGCCTTAAGTCCCCTGTCTTTTTTGGCACCAAAAATAGTCTTGAGTAAGTTCCTGATCCGATCTGGTCGGCGGGGACAGGCTGGATGACTCCTTTTCTTAGCAGCTTTGAAACCTCGACCGCTGCTTGATCCCGCTGACTGGGTGGCACATCCGGGATTTTCCTGATAGGAAGAGGGGGGATCTTGGTGAAAGGGATGAGGTAGCCTTCGGTTATGGTTCGGAGCACCCACTGATCCTTGGTGATAGATTCCCAAGCCTGTGGGTGTTCCGCAAAATGACCCCGACTGGCTCCGGAGATGCGCAGTCGGGCCAAGTCTCAGGGACGAGGAGCGTAGGATGAACCACGAAAGGAATCGCGGTCTCCAGAGTTACGGGGGCCTCTGCCGCCTCTGGGGCGGCGTCTTCCTGAATCCCCCCCCCCTGCCTCTAGGGGGGGGATCACTCGGTGGAGTAGGGAAAGACCTTTGAGATTTCCTGAACCACATTTTCCCTCCTCTCTGAGCCTTGGGGTAAGGTCTAGAAGGAGTGGAAAAACGGGCCCCCACGGCAGTCAAGGTCTTGCCCTCCTGCTCGCACCGAGTCAGTGTGTTCTTCACCTTGGTTCCAAACAGGGAGGACCCATCAAAAGGGGTGTCGGTGAAGGAAGACTTAAAAGCCTCCGCAAAGGGACACAAGCGCAACCAGGCGTGTCTTCTAAGAGCCACGCCTGTTCTCGCTGCTCTATTCGCCCCTTCGGCCGCATATGAGATGAGCCTCATGGACGAGTTGACTATCGAAGATAGGGTAGTCATCTGGGCGCCAACAGTTTGGGCTAACGCCTTAGGAAGGTTACCCGTAAGAGACTCTCCTAACTCTTTGAGGAGGTCCCTTTGGAGCCTGGTGAAATGACAAAGGTAATTCATCGACCGCAGGGTAAAGGCCGCTGAAGAAAGGGTACGCTTCCCGTACCTATCCATGCTCCTGGAATCCTTATTAGGAGGGTGAATAGACGTTGAAGCCTCTGCCACGTCCTGCTGAGTGGCAGATGCCACCACCATCGCATCTACTCCAACTCCTTTGGTCAAAAATTCCTTTTGAGGAGGGGCTGAGAGGAACTTGTTAGGCCTGGCGGGCACCGGTTCCACAGAATCAGGGTGTTCCCACACCCTTCAAGAAACTAAATCTAGCAATTCATCGAAGGGTGGAGACACCCAGGAGGCGGAGGGCTGGGCCCCAAAAGCCTTGAGGAAGACTGACTCCTCTGCGGAAGGGGTTTTGGACTGCCAATCGCCTCTCTGTCTCAGGATCTCGAGGATATCTGAGAATGAGACGTCATCCGAGGATGATTTTGGGGACCCCTCCGCATCATCGAGGTCAGTATCTGAAGTGATAGACTCATCCTGGGAGTCAATGTGCTTCCTCTTGCACAATTTCTTCCTTGGAGGTTCATCCGAAGCAGATTCAGAAGGACCTCCCGGGAGAAGGGAACCCCCCCAAGGGGGTATCCTCAGGCCCTGGGGCCCCACTGTCATGGGAATGAAGCACACCAGAAGCACCAGTTCCCAAGTCTAGGGACAGTGAGGTAGAGACTTGCTGAGCCGGCAAGGACATGGCCAGCGCACTCCTCATGGCCTCAAAAGCAGGATCTCCAGAGTCTACGGAGGATACCGGCTGAGAGGCCACGACGGTACCGGGAATCCCTGCGGCCGATGCTCCGAGGGGAAGACTAGGCACCGAAGCTACCAGTTCCAAAGTGTTCCCTCGGCCCCGACCGAGGAAGTCCCGGTACCGAACCCTGACGCCGAGGACAGGGTACGAATGATGGTCAGAACCGAGAGGCTCTGAGGGAGTCTCGGTTCTGACTGGACGACTCTGCTCTGCTCTACCATCACTGACTCCAACGGCTCCGAGGAGGTTGGAGGAGGAATCGGATGTGTCGAAGTGGGGATCGGCTCCGGAGCAGAGTGGGCTGGAGCCGAGACCATTTTAGAAAAAAAACGGGGACTGGAAAAGCCTCTGGATAACTCTGTCCAAATCTGAGTCGGACAACCTGGAGGATTTAGAGGAAATAGATGGGGGTCAAGACGACTTCTCTCTCGGCTCCGATAGACCAGGGGACCGGCTCCGAAACGGCTCCAACACTATTGGCGCCAAATCCGGAACCGTATGAATGAGCTTCGGGGCCGAGGGGGGAGAGTCTGAGCTGCACACCTCCAACGGCTCCGAGACCAAAGGAGCCGAAGCAGGTGATTCGCCTCTCGATCCCCCAACCTGCGGCTCCGACACCAATGGAGCCGAGGAAAGAGGTATCGAGGCAGACCCTTCCACCCAAGGCTCCGAAGCCATTGGAGCAGAGGAAGAAGAGGTCGACCTATGCTTCTTGGAAGTCGGTTCCGACGGACTGATCGGAGCCGACTACCTTTTCTTTTTAGAAGCTGGAGAGGAAGGAGAAGCCAAAGCTTCCTCAAAACAGGGCTTAAGGCCCTTAAGGATCAATTTATTTTTACGTTCTTGAAGGACCCTAGAGGAAAAAGCATGACAAACACTACATGTTTCCTGTAAATGTTTCGGTCCCAAACAATACACGCAAACAGCATGGCTATCAGTAATAGACATTTTGTAGTTGCACTTAGTACACTTTTTAAAACCAGACTTCTGTTCTTTTGACATCCTGTCACACAACAATTTTTTACCACGAAGTAACCTTAAAGTAGGACACGGGCCCTTGACTCAACAACGGGACTGGCTCGAGATACACAACACAAAACGGGCCGAAGCCCTGTAACTAAGAACGGGCTTAGCCCGATAAAGTAGGATGTGCAATATGAGAAACAAACCTAAAATTAGACAATTTTAACACATTAACTCACAATAAGGGCAAAGGCCCTCTAACTTAAACGGGCCTTGCCCGGTAAGTAGAAAAAATTCCAATCACACTGAAAAAGTTCACACACACACATAAAGCTGTTAAAACAGCTGTTTGTTCGATTAGTGAAGAAACCCCTAGGTCAAAAGACCAAAAAAAAGTAATAATAAACCACTTAGCTCCAGCCAAGTCGAGACCACGTCTAGCTTGAAAAGCGGCAAACGAGATCTGGGGAAGCAGGCGTGGTGCATTCTGGGATAAGGGGTAGCCCAGCCAATTAGAGACTTTGTTCTACTTTATAGTGGCCGAGTCAGAGCCGAGGGATCGGCTCCGAACCCATCAGTTATGAATGTAGGCGAGATAGGATCCCATTACATCATACATTCATAAGAAAAAAAAAACAGGGGGATAAGAAGGGAGGGGTAGAACACAGCAACACTGAAGACAAGGACATGTATCTTTACAGTAAGATTTTACATAAGTATACCATGTCCTTCTGTTCTGCTGTTGCAGTATTCATAACATAAAGGATAGTACAATAGCTCATGAGGAAAACTGGGAGGGGGAAGGGACTGTAGAGCTTTCTAAAAAGTCATGGACAATTGCCCTAGCAAAACCATCCCTAGTTCTGGAAATTCCTTCCAACTTATGTTTGGTGAAGGTATGTACAGAAGTCCAGGTAATTGCTTCAAGAATGGAATTAGTGACCAAACCCTTGAGGAAAGCACCAAAAGAAGCCACAGCCCTAATACATTGAGCCTCAACAAAAAAGGGGAGGCTCTTGCCAAGAGAAACATAGCAAAAGGAAATAAGCTTTAGAAATCCAAGAGGAAATGACCTTAGAAATCCCAGAGGAAACAGTCTGCTTGGAAACATGCAACCCCAAAAATCTGAGATGAAATCAAACAAAACGCTGATGAGATTTCCTGACAGCCTTGGTTTTACCCTAACACAACCAGAGTTGCCCATGCACATCCAAGGTATGCAATACCTGCTCACTAGGAGACTGTGGCGAAGGAATAAAGTGGGCAAATTAATGGACTGATTTAGTGACAACTCATTCACAACCTTGGGCATAAAAGAAAAGATTAGTATGCAAGGACACCCTGTCCTTAGGGAAAACCAGAAAAGGACGACAAGCCATAAGGGCCTGCAGCTCAGATACCCTTCTAGCTGAAGTCAAAGCTAACAGCAAAACAGTCTTCCAAAAGCAATTCAGCAAAGAAGCTGCAGTCGCAGACTCAAAAGGAGTCAAAGTCTGTTTTTCCAAAACAAAGTTAAGATCCAAAGGAGGAAAAACAGGCTTCCTTGGAGGTCTAATATGTAGGACCGCCTATGAAGAATTGTTTAACCTCAAACCTAGAAGCTAAAGAAGAAGATAAAGGCAGACAAGCAGAAATACCTGACAAGCGGGCCTTGACAGAGGAATAGGCCAACCCAGCGTTGAGCAACTCATACAAATAAGAAAGAACCAATGGAACATCCACAGTCAATGGATTCAGGTTATGTGAAAGACACCAGACAGAAAACCTCTTCCATTTAGATAAGTAGGATTTTCTAGTATTGGGTTTTCTGGCCTACTGCAAAATCCTAAGCATGTCCTTAAAAAAGGTGTCTGAAAGGAATCGAAATCCTATCACCCACACAGTCAGCTGCAACGTCAACAGGTGGGGATGGATGAAAGAGCCTTTCTCTTGTTTGACAAGGTATATTCTGTGAAGTAACTTGTGATGATTACTCTGAGCCAAATGCAGAAGAGGGAACCAATGCTGTCTTGGCCAAAAGGGAGTCACCAGCAAGATTCCTGGTTGGTCCTGCAGAATTTTGAACAGGAAATTTGGAATGAGAGGTAGGGGGGCTATGCATAAAGAAACATCTCCACCCAAGAGAAGGCTATGGTGTCAGCCTTCCAAACCAGAGAACCTGGGACTCTGGCATAAAAGATAGGAAGTTGTCTGTTCAGAGGAAGACAAACAGATCTACTTGAGGAGGACCCTACCGATGAGCAATGTCCCTGTGAAGCATCCATTCATGGGACTGAGTCAAGGACCTGCTCAGAGTGTCCGCTACATAATTTTGACTGGAAGAAATCCACACTGCCTAAGGAGTCACCTGACACTGAACTGCAGGCTCTCATGCCATGAGAGAGCTAACCTGCAAAGAAAATACTATTTTGTCCTCCTCTGTTTGTTTACATACCAGAGAACTGTGGTGTTGTCAATAAACAGTTTGAGAGGACCTGGAAGGAAAAGAAGATGAAAAGCCTGAAGGTCCCCAAGAAGCTCTCTCTTCTCTCTACTGATGTGCTCCTTTCTTTGGAAAGGTGACCAAACCCCCTGTACCTTCATGGAGCTGAAGGCTGCTCCCCAACCTACGTGTAAGCTATCTGTGAACAGCTCAAGTGAGGGAAGAGGCGGACCCATTTGGAGACCTGGGTTCAGGGCCACCTGCTGAATCCACCAATGTAATTCATTCTTCAGACAAGGAAGAAAGGCAACAAAAGCCTCTAGGGAATGAGCATGCTGCATCCATACGGTTTTCAAGAACCATATGAAGTTTGGCTAATGGTAACACTGGAATAGAGAATGTCATGAAACCCAGAAGTCTAAGGAACTCCCTGGCTGTGACAGAGTGTAGGGGAAGAAGGCTTTGGAAGAAAGAAATGAGTGAATCTTTGGAGGGAGAATGGAGGCCAGCATAGGGTTTGTCTAAATCCTGTAACCCAAGAAATCCTGATCATGAGAAGGGGTGAATGATGACTTTGTGAAGTTTATGGTGAACCCCAGGCTTTGCAGAAGGGAGATAGTGAAGTGTAGGTTCTGCAGCAAGACCTCTTGGGAAGACCCCTAAAGTAGAAGGTCATCTAAGTCCAGGAAAAATTGGATGCCCTGAAGACTGAAAAAAGCAATTACAAGTGCTAAGCATTTGGGGAATACCCTTGGGACAATAGAAAGGGCAAAGGGCAAAGCAGAGTACTGAAAATGTAAGGAAGAAACAGAGAAATGTAAAAATTGCCTGTAAAGGGGATGAATGGGAATGTGAAGGTAAGCATCCTTGACATCCAGTGATATCAGAAAAGCCTGAGGAAGAATGAGAGGAAATAAGGTCTGAAGAGACATCATGCAGAAAGAGAGCAGCTTCAAGAAGGTATTGAGGTGAGAGAGGTCCAGAATCTGTCTCCAGGGACCATCCTTTCTGGGCAGTAGAAACATCCTGGAATAAAACCTTCTTCCTCTATGGAAGAGTGGAACTTCATGAATAGTTCCTTGATTCAACAAGTCTTGAAGCATCTGTGGGAAGAAATACAGTTGTTCCTGGGGTGGTTGTGAAATGTCCAGGAAGGGAGGGAAGAGATTTCAAGACCATGAAAAAAGAAGTTATGTTCTTACCATAACACTCCATGTGAGTTGTTCATCTCGCCTTTGTTCTTACACACGGGGTTCGGAGCCGAACCCTCGGCTCCGAGTCGGCCACATTCCAAGCTCTGCATCTAAGAGAAGCTCAAGGCACAGTCCCTATCCCATGATCCTCTGCTGCTAACCCTCAGATCTAGTTTGCAAAGAAACCAGGTAACATATCTACCTGCCTACACATGCATGCATACGCACCAAATTTACCTATACACATATATACCTAGAAGGTAAATATACAAACAGGCAACTATGTCATACCTGTCTGACTATGCACGCATACATGGGCACAGGCAGTCACAGGGAACCATGAGAAGACGACCAGCCACGAGTCGTACCTATTCCTCCAGAACATGGAGGGGGGAAGGAGGGCGGGAATGTAACAACAAAGGCAAGATGAACAACTCACATGGAGCGTTATGGTAAGAACATAACTTCTTTATGTGAAGTTGTTCGATCTCACCGTTTGTTCTTACACACAGGTAGCATCCCCAGCACTCTAAACCCTGGGTGGCTCACGGGAGAACATTCCTGAGAACAGTGGAACCAAAGGAAGCCCTGTCCCTGGAGACCCTGTCCACTTTGTAATGAGTAATAAACATATGAGGTTTGGCCCAGGTAGCTGCAGCACAAATGGTATCTATAGGCAAGCGAGCCGCATGTGCCAGAGAAGTAGAAACGGCTCTAGTAGAGTGAGCTTTAATTTTGAGGGGAGTAGGCTGATTTGTAGATGAATAAACAAAGTTTATGCAGTCTGAGAGCCATTTGGATAGCGTGATTTTTGTGACTGCAAGTCCTTTCTTACTGTCTGCATGAGACACAAATAGTTGGTCCAATTTCCTGAATTCTTTTGTTTTGTCTAGGTAAAATCTCAGTTGTCTGTGCACGTCCAATTTGTGAAGCATGTATTCCAGCTTACTGGTATGGTTCTTGAAAAAGGTGGGAAGCTCTATGGATTGATTAAGACTCGATTCTGAGCAGACTTTTGGTAGAAAAGATAGATTAGTACGTAAGGTGACCCTGTCTGGGTGAAATATCAGATATGGTGGTCTAATTGACAGTGCCTGCAGCTCCGACACTCTGTGGGCCAAGGTGATTGCCACCAGAAATAGAGTTTTCCAAGAAAGGTATTTCAGTGGGCATGACGAAGCTGGTTCAAACAGCGATAGCATGAGTTGGGATAGCATCAGATTTAAATTCCAAAGAAAGACTGCTCTGAATAGGTGGTCGGAGATAAGTTCCCTTCATGAAAGCCCTACAAAGCCTGTGCGACATAATAGTTGCGCCTCCTTCTTCCACATGAAAATTAGATATGGCAGCCAGCTGTACCCTTATGGTGGATGTTGAAGCCCCCTGGTGAAAAAGAGTAGATAGAAATTCCAGAATCTTGTGAATAGGAGCAACCAAGGGATCTAAACCTTGTTTGGAGGCCCAACACGCGAAATGTTTCCACTTGCTCTTATACAATTTTCTAGTGGAGGATTTGTGGGAAGAAATCAGAATATGTTTTACTGCTGGAGATAAAAGATCTGACCTGGCTAAGCTGGGAAGTGGAGCAGCCATGCTGTCAGTTAGAGGGACGAGAGAGAGGGGTGAAGAACTCCTGACGAGTGGGTCAGCAGGTCTGGCACTGGGTCCAGAGTTCAAGGTTCTTCTATTTGGTGAGCTTGGAGGAAGGGTAACCAGATTTGTCGAGGCCAGAATGGGGCTATCAAGATGATCGTCCTTTCCAGACCCTTGGCTTTCTGCAGAAATTTCGAGATTAGTGGAACAGGAGGGAAGGCATATAGGAGACCCGGGGGCCAATCGTGTACAAGTGCGTCCCTGGGGGCGCCCCCGGGAGGGGGAAGTAGGGCGAAACAGCTTCGGCATTTGGCATTCAAGGGGGAAGCAAAAAGGTCGCAGCAAGGCTGGCTCCATCTGCGGAAAATTCTCTCCGCTACCTGACTTTTGAGGGACCACTCGTGAGGCAGCAGGATGGCTCTGCTCAACTTGTCCGCTATTACGTTGGACGTCCCCGGGATGTGCGTTGCTATGAGAAAGCGTCCGGTGGACACAGCCCATTGCCAGATCCTCAGGGCCTCTCTGCATAGGGGGTAAGACCTGGTTCCTCCTTGCTTGTTTATGTACCAGACCACTGGCATGTTGTCTGTCTGAATTGCAACTGTTCCCTGAGGTAAGTAGTCATGAAAGTGTTGCAATGCTATGAACACTGCTCTTAACTCTAGGACATTGATGTGCAGTTTGTACTCCATTTCCGACCACTGGCCTTGAACTGTTCTCCCCTGAAAAAGTCCCCTCCATCCTATCAGGGAAGCGTCCGTGGTCACTGTGGCTAAAGGGGGAGGAAGAACAAACGGGCGGCCTATCGTAAGTTGACTGTTCATCCACCAACGAAGATCCCGTTGGCACGATTCCGTGAGTAGGATGTTGTGTGACAACGGTAGCTGTTGGTAAGACCACTGTGCGAAGAGTAGCCATTGGAGGATCCTCATGTGCATTCTCCCTAGGGGGACCGCGATAAGGGCTGCTGCCATCATACCTAAAACTTTCAAAACCTGTGCGGCTGGGACTCTTTTTTTTCCTAGGAGAACAGAAACCTGTTCCCTCAGGGTTGAGACCCTTGAATCGGGAAGTCTGATCAGGGATAAGGTAGTGTCCAATTCCACTCCTATGAATGATATATGCTGTGAGGGCGATAAGACAGATTTTTCGAAGTTTAGAGTTATGCCTAAGTGGGAACAGAGACTGATTGTATAGTCCCTGGCTTTCAATAGGTGATGCCTGGTGGTGGCGGTTAGGAGCCAGTCGTCTAAGTTATGGAAACACCCTGAATCCTAGTCATCTCAGGTGGAACGCCACTACTGCCATGCACTTAGTGAACACCCTGGGGGCTGAGGTGAGGCAAAAGGGCAGAGCTCAAAACTGAAAATGACTGGCTCCCAGCTGGAAGCGCAGGTGATCTCTGGATGGCCTGGCCGTTTTGACGTGGTAGTACGCATCCTTGAGATCTATGGAGCACATCCAATCGTTCGTTTGAAGAAACGGAAGGATCGATTGTAGCGTGACCATCCGGAATTTTTCCTTCTTCACGAAGGTATTGAGTTTGCTGAGGTCCAGTATTGGCCTCCAGTCCCCTATTTTCTTTGGAACTAAAATGAACCTTGAGTAAGTTCCGGATACTATTTGGTCTGCCAGGATTGGCTGGATGACTCTTTTTTTCTAACAGCCTTTGTATTTCTATGGCTGCCTGATCCCTCAGATTGGGTGGAACATCTGGGAATCTTTTTTGGATAGGAGGATTGTTTAAGAACGGGATGTTGTATCCTCTGGTTATTATGCTTTTTACCCAGGAATCTGAAGTGAGATTTAGCCAGGCCTCTGGGTATAAAGCCAAGCAACCCCCGACTGCCTCCAGAGCAGGAGAACTGGGCCTCCACTCAGGAGTGCTGGAAGGGATTGCCAGGAACGCTATCCCTGTGCCCTGGTTCTGCGGACCCCCTCTGCCACCTGGGCGGTGTCTTCCATTCCTTCCCCCTCCTCTGCCTCTGGAGGGGGTTTCACTAGGTGTGGATTGGAAAGCTCCCTGAGTCTTCCAGAACCACATTTTTCCACCTGTTTGCCCTTTGGGGTATGGTCTAGAAGGGGCGGAAAAATGTACCCCCTACAGCAGACAGGGTCTTTCCTTCTTGCTCACACCTAGTGAGAGTCTCCTTCACTTTGGGCCCAAACAAGGAGGAGCCATCAAAAGGGGCATTAGTAAAGGAAGACTTAAAGTCTTCCGCAAAGGAGCATAGGCGCATCCAGGACTGTCTCCTCAGAGCGATCGCTGAAGCTGCAGCCCTACTCGATCCTTCGGCTGAATATGAAATGAGACGCATGGATGAGTTCACGATAGAGTTTAGGGTATTGAGCTGTGCTGTCACCTTGTCTGAGACCGCAGCATCTGTGGTACCCTGAAGAGCATCTCCCAACTCCTTGAGGAGATCTCTCTGAAGAAGGGTAAAATGAGTGAGGTGGTTCAGTGATCGCATGGAAAACGTCGCTGAACTAAAAATGCGCTTCCCGTATCTGTCCATCGTCCTGGAGTCCTTATTAGGAGGATGAACAGAGGAAGATGATTCAGACATTTCCTTCTTCGTGGTCGCCGCCACCACCATAGCGTCAACTGGGACCCCTTTAGTGAGGTACGCCTTATCCTGTGGGGCAGTGATGTACTTATTGGGTCTCCGAGGGACTGGTTTCAATGTGTCAGGGGACTCCCACGCCCTTCGAGCTATTAACTCCATTAACTCGAAGGGCGGAGTTACCCAGGAGGTGGAAGGTTGAGCCCCAAAAGCCTTCAGTAACACCGACTCGTTTTCAGTGGGGGCATGGGACTGCCAGTCACCCCTCTGCTTGAGAATTTCAAGGATGTCAGCAAACAAGACATCCTCTGAGGAGGACTGTGGGGACCCATCTGACTCATCCAAGTTGGTATCTGATGTCAGAGATTCCTGTGGGGAATCAATGTGCCTCCTCTTGCACAACCTCTTCCTCGGGACATCATCAGAGGGGGCATCTGGTGAAGCTTCCAAGGAGCAGGGTTCACCCTCTGGGGTTGACTGAGGCCTTTGGTCTCTACGCTTGGCCAGGATCAGTGGTGCAGAGACAGAACATGGACCCTTTGGGGAGGGAAAGAAGAGTCTGATGATGTGAAAGTCTTACCAGACAAGACCTTCCTCATGGCCTCGAAATCACCGGAGCCCCGGGCCGAGGGCTCCACCGTTTCTGAAGAAGATGGTGGTCTCCCCGGGCCCAGAACCACGGGCTCCGATCCAGAGGACGGAGCCAAACTAATCTGCGCCGAGGCACCGAGGGGAAGAGTCGGAATCGAAAGTTCGGTTCGACTCTCCCCCCCAGAACCGAGGAGAGATTGTCGGCTCCAAGACCCTCGAAGGGTACAGAGGGTGTCGAGGTCAGTGGAGCCAAAAGCACTAAAGAAGTTTTCGGCCCCGGTGGATCAACGATCATCAGATCCTCAACTCCCGGCTCCGATGACTCGACCGGTCTCAAAGGAGGATCAAGAGATGGGACAGGAAGGGTCTCAAGCTTCGAAACCACAATCAGTTTGGATAAGGCCGTGCTCTCCATCAATTTCTGCACCACTCAATCCACATCGGTGTCAAGACAGTCTGGAGGAACGGGTCGAGGGGTCCGAAGATGTCACCGAGCGAAGGATCGATAAAGGGGGTACCTCTGATACTGGCTCCAAGACCTGGACCTCGACTCAAAGCAGTATCTCGGTGCTCGGCTCCAAGGTCTGTGGAGCCATCAACCGAATCTTAGACGAGATACTCGGAGCCGACGACCTGGGCTCCGATACCTTCGAAGACTTCGACCCCTTCGAAGACTTCGATAACTGATCTGCCTTGTCCAATGTCTCCTGAAACTCCGGCTTCAGAAGACCTCTCTCAACCAGTTTCCTGCGTCTCTGCATCATCACTCTGCCACTAAACGAGTGGCAGATGGAACAATCCTCTTGAAGATGGAGAGGACCCAGACAGTATACGCAGGAAACATGGTTGTCAGTAATGGACATTTTCTGTCAGCACTGGCAACGTTTAAAGCCAGATTTGGCTTTTTCTGGCATTTTTTCTCAAAGAAAAGCAAATGCAACTGTATATGTAAAAAGCACACCACACTAATCCTAATAATAATAACAGTAGTCTAAGTATATTAGGCTATATATATATATATATATATATATATATATATATTTATAAAAGTATGAGAAATATATAAAATGTACTGTCACTAAGAAAACACACAACTAGTAAGGAAACTATCAATTAACTAGGGAATTATCAGTAACAGTTTCTGCCAGAGCCCTGACAGAAAAAAGGGAAAATGGCCTAAGGTCTAGGGGCAGCCACTCCCAAACAAGCTAACGCTAATTAAAACACACACACACACACACACACACACACACACACACAAACTATACTATACTAACTATGCTATCCAATAAAAAGCTTCAACAATCTAAGAATTTTAGCTAAATATATGTATATATAAGTAGAAAAAATATAGAGTATACTGGCCCGAGCTCTCACTCGACGAGACCTGTTGCAGCGTCTAACTAGATCTGAGGGTTAGCAGCAGGGGATCATGGGATAGGGACTGTGCCTCGAGCTTCTCTTAGATGCAGAGCTTGGACTGGAGCCGACTCGGAGCCGAGGGTTCGGCTCCGAACCTCGTGTGTAAGAACAAACGGCGAGATCGAACAGCTTCACATTAACCTTTTTCAATAATGGAAAGAAGCCATGTGTCCTTTATATTTTCCCAAGCAGGAAGAAACTGAAAAAGATGAAGGGAAAGAGGAATAGGGATGTGGCAATAATGGTAGTTACAAACTACCTGGCTTGACAGGAAAGGGCTGCCTCTGGGTAGGAGCAGATTGAAGTCTTAAGTGGAGGAGGCCTCCTTCCATCCTTTTTAGACTTAGACAGTGGAGCCTGTTTACACAAAAAGGCAGTCTTGGAAGGATCATTTCTGTGATACTTAGTAACAGGTGAGACAAAAATGAGTTTCAAATCCTGCAGCTCCTTATCTTTCTCCTGCAAAGTCTTAAATAAATCAGCCACAGCAGACTCAAACAAAGCTGAGTTATCCACAGGAGCAAGTAACTTAACTTTAATGGCATCTGGCAGTATCTGAAGTCTCAACTATGAATACCTTCTCAAAACTGAGCCTGATGCACCTGCCCTCGAAGATGCCTCTGCTGCATCATAACTGCATTTAAATTAATGTTTTTAACCTGAAAAGAGGCTCTTAGAAAGGACAAAGCATTAATCTTCCCTTCTGACTCAGGAAAATCAGAAATGACTTGCGTGGCCTGTGACAAAAGAATCAAAGCATACCTAGTCATATGGGTCTGGTAATTTATAGCATGGAAAGCAAAAAAGTGACAGAAGTGCAGATCTTTTTTCCTAGCCCTTCCAAAGTCCTGCTTTCCTTATCAGAAGGGAGAAGTGTAGTAGATGGCAGCAATCTGGAAGGTTTACCTGAAGCCACAATACAATAGAAGGATCAGCTGATGGACAACTAAAAAGAAACTTGCTATCCTCTGGCACCTTGTAAATGTAAGCTGGCTTGTTAGGGGGTGGGACTGTGAATCTGGAGACTGGGATGCTGAACAGAAAGCATCCAATAATGCAGGCAGAACTGGAGGAACAGCATGAGGAGGAAGACACTCCACTTGCAGTAGGTCATAGTACCCCATCTGCACATCATTAACTTGGAAACTACCCCATTTGAAAAACTCCCTCATTTTGGAAATCGTTTCCCCAAAGGTAAGCTCTTCAGTAGGAGAGTGAATGCCATTAGACTCCTCTTCCAGGGAAGCCTACTCCAGAGAAGCAATCTGAGTGAAATAGGCTAAGTATTCATCATCTGAAGAGAAATCTTCATCAGAAGAATTATGTTCCTGAATTCTCTTCTGTGGTGAAGATGTCCAAGGCTGAGTGGGGACAGAGACATCATAAGGGGGCTTAAGGGCCATAAGGGCATTAAATAAGCCCTGGGTAAAACTCTGCCATTCGTTTTGTGGATCATTGGCATGCTTTATCTTTAGTTTCTTTTTAAGGTGCACATCTACCTTACTGAAAGTGGAAGGGCCTGACGTCAGCCTACACTCCAAAAAAGTAGTTGAGACTTCTTCCCCAATATTTCAGGAATCCCCCTATGGCCTTCTGAAATGATGAGTCTTGGTTACCCCTGTACATCTGAAGCAGTTGCCTGCAGACCCTCCAAGGACGTGCTTGTTGTACGATCCATAGTGACCACTGAACTGGTTCCAGCAGATGGATCTCTGAGTCTTCATCAGCCTCGAGAGACATGTCTGATACAGGAGGTGCAGTCAAAGAAACAGACCTAGGCTGTTTGGCCTTTCTCTTCACTGGTAATTTGGTAAATTACCCAGATGTACTCTCCACAGCATCTGTCGCTAAGCTCATAAAACGCTGGTTTTCAAGATAAATCACTAGAGAGGAAAGCCGACTTCTTAACGTTTTAGGCACGAGGGCCTAGCAAATGGAACAAGTTTTATGATTGTGATTAGGCCCCAAGAAGAACAAGCTCTGCTCGTGACTATCCTTATGTGGAACTTGTCTCCCATAATGGCATTTGCCTTTCTTGGGTGACATGAAAAAAAACTCACAAACACAGCAGCAAATGAGAAGATATGAAGAAGAAAACCCCAATGGGGCACTTAACTGAAAAGGCTTGATACAGTAGCAAATGACACGGCAGAGATGACCAATGGCTGAATATGGCATCTGGACTGGTGGCAGACAATTTCTGAGGATAGTACATGCAGAAGTCGCTTTTATGGCTGATGTATGAGGAGAGCATATGTGCAATGTCTCACTTACTCCTAAATGTAAAAGGCTTTGGTACACCTGCTGGTCATCAGGTCATCCTTGGCAGAGAATCCCTCATATTATGAATACTGCCACAGTAGAATAGAAGGACATCTTTCTCTCTTTGAAACTGTCAAAAAGTTCAACTTCTATTTCATAGACTCCATAAACAATCTAACCCAATTTGGTCATAATTCTAACCTTACACCTCCTCCCCCGCCACAATAAAACTACTTTTTCTCTCAAATCTGTTCCTACCAACTACACCAAATCTTAACTGACCAAACTAAAGCCTTGCTCACCCTCAGCAGATAATCTACCAGAAGAATTCCTAAAACTAGCTGCTAACTCTATAGCCTACCCAATCTCCATCCTTAACAAATCTGTTCAAGAATCAAAAGCACTTTCTATCTGGAGAAAATA
Organism: Protopterus annectens; assembly: GCF_019279795.1. Classification (NCBI taxonomy): domain Eukaryota; kingdom Metazoa; phylum Chordata; order Ceratodontiformes; family Protopteridae; genus Protopterus; species Protopterus annectens. The sequence goes on along the minus strand of NC_056725.1, from coordinate 1,092,906,982 downwards.
ATTCTTTATTATTCCACTTCACAAAGGTGAAAACTCCACTGAATTTACAAACTATAGGCACATACAATTCTGTCCTTTCTCACAAACATACTGTAAAAATGTATACACATGCAACTTCTCGAACATCTCAATGAAAATCTACTCACTTCAACCTAACATGACTTTCGTACTAACCACAGCACAACTACTGCCCTAGTCACCTTTACTCATATGATCATTGATGCCAGAGACGGCAATAACCTGGTATCCTCGTTTTTCTAGACCTCTCCAAAGCCTTCAACACAGAGTATCTCACCCCGAGCTTCTCTCTATAATGTCTGCTCTTGGTTTCTCTAACTACTCTTAACTGGTTTCCTAGCAACCTTTACAACTGGCAGCAATCTGTTAAGTGGTTCTCCTCATTCTCCTCTTTTATCCCTGTTACTACTAGAGTACCAAACCCAGTCCTCACTAATACAATATGCTGTTGACTCTCATCCAACAATCTTTTACACCTTCAATCCATTATCCAAAAATCCTTTAAGTCTATTGAAAATAGCTAAGTGACAATTAACTTGTACTTAACCCTAAAAAAAAAAAAAAAAACTACTACTCTATTTCTCCCAAAATCTCAATCCCACCTCATTGCCCTTCACTATTGCATCTCTTGATAACACCATAATAGAAGTAGTGACACACACTAAACTCCTAGGTGCTACTGTCAATGATCAACTAAAATTCGATCTACATATTCAAAACTGTATTAAAAAAAAATCACCAAAAACTTAGCATGTTTTACAAATCAAAAAAATTCCTAACCAATGACTCTAGACTTTCCCTTGCTAATGCTTATCTACTTCCCACCTTACACTTTATACCTCTCCTATTTGAACCAACTTACAATCCCCCCTGAAAACCAAACTGGAGCTTTGTTACAATAAAAATGCCAGATTTGCTGCAAATCCACCCTACACCTCACACCACTGCCTGTCTCTAAAATCCATAAACTGGCTTGATCTGCCTCACCATCTCCTCCTCTCAACTGTTCCTTACTCATTTCACACTAAATAAACCCACTTCCTTGCATAGCCACCTCAAGCATCATCACTTATTACATTCCCAAACACTCTCTCTGGAGCTCTGACCAACTTCTGCTGGAAATCTACAAGCCTAAAAGATCCACGGGCCATAGCTTATACAGCTATACAGCTGCCCTAGCCTGGAACAAAATTCCCTTCACCATCAGATCTATGCCAAATATTTCAAATTTAAAAATGCATTAAGAGAAAGACTCCTTTAACTCATGGCTCTGCTCCTGCCTTAATCCTGCTTAGCCTTCCAGTAACCTTTTCATGTCCTCCCATTTCCACAACTTACACTGCCCTGCTGACCTTTCTTCACACCTTCATCACCTCTATTTTTACCCCTACCTATACACTTTCAGTACCTTCATTCATCCTCTATTCTATATTTTTATCACATTATCACTCTGCACCACTCTTACATCACTTCATTTTTCCTGATGTACTCTATCCAATCTGAATTTGCCTTACTCTTCACACTCAACTATCTGATATCAGCAGTAAATGTGTCTGTTAAAGTAAAATTTGCTTTTAAGTTTCAGGTCCTCAATGTACATTGTTTGTGTCTTACTATTATTATGTGTTTTACCCGGCTAGCATATGCTAAAATTAACTTTGTCAACTTTATCTCCTTGTTTTCCTTCTTATTAGGTTTTTATGTACAGAGGTTTTCTCCCCGGGCCTCTCTTGAAAAAGGGCCCCTGCCCAGTTGGACTTTTCCCAGTTAACAAATTTCAAAATAAATAAAAAATAAATAAATAAATTTGCCCGAGAGAAGTCTAGAATGGCTTCTCCTCCTTTATTCCTGGTGCCCCAACCTTGTGGACTCAGATAGTCCTCGTATCCTCTACTGTCTATCCGAATATTTGCAAGTCATCCATTACCATCACCTATTCAGGTTGTCCTACTTTGTCTAGCAGGTCCTGCAACTGCTGTCTGAATGCACTCTTTTCCTCACTATAGGTCGTTCATTAGGTTGGAGTCTGACTGTCATGAGTCTATCACTAATTCTGAGAACATCCCTCACCGACTTCTTAAGTCACTCGCTCAACACAATTCCAACAACATTTCTAGCCTGTCCTCCTCCTGAGTAGTCGACTCTGGATCCCAAGCCAAGTGCCTTTGCTACACTGTCCTTCCACCTTGTCCCCTGGACACAAATGTTGTCCAGCCTCCTCCTTACCATCATGTCATCTACTTCCAAGCTCAATCCTGTCAGTGAACCTACACTGAGTGCAGCAATTCTTAGTTCATATGTTTGGCAGATTAATTGGTTTATGTCCAGCTTTTAGAGCTTTCCCAGGTAACCCAGGCTGGGCAATTGGGCACCTGCTGGCAGTAGCCTATTGACTTTTATGTCAGACACACACTGGCCAGTAGGGATAGATGCATCCCCTCCCACCATTAACATGCGTCCCTGGCATAGATCAAAGAAGGCTAGGTCTTTAACCAACTTATCAGTGGCAAATACCCATGCTCATCTGGCAACAATAGTCAACATGAACGAATAACCTGGAGCCATATTTTACAGTGTTGGGTGGCTTGCCCTGTCGCAGCACCTAGTCTGTGATCTGTGTTCTCCTATCTTGAGGATATTGTGGACCTAGACTAACTGCCCTTGTGGGCCATTTTAAGCCCAGCTAACTTCCCTTTTGGTGGTCGGATTAACTTAACCCATTTGGTGTTGGATTGTCCTTACTCATCCCATGGTCAATAATTACATATTAATGCTAGTGAGAGTAACTGGGATCATGCCACAAATAATTTGAGGGGACCCATGTATGGGATAAAGCATTTAAGAGCTGCCTTTGTCCATAGCAGTACAGGGGACAATTCTGGGGTAGCTTTTCTGTTTTCCATCCACAGACCCAAGCTGTGCTTTAATATGACAGGGATGAGCTTTATTTTACACTGATGTGGAGGCTGTTCCAAAGCAGTGTTATCCTCTGAGTAATACAACTCTCTCTCTCCAGACCATTTTGTTGATGTTGTAGAAGGGGTTTAGACCCCTAAACAGGGTATTTCTGATGCCATCTGACTTGCTAATGTGCAGTATATCCATCAGTGCTGGGCTGGAGGATGCCTTGCATGCTAGATACAGGTCACTTCTTGGCAGTCTGTAGACCATGTTGTCACAGGGCATTAAGTCAATCCATGTAGGACATACTGTTTAAGCCTTGTATCCTTTAAATATTGTATCTCTGTGGGCTTTTCAGTTGTTGCATATGTCTGGACAACTATGCCAAAGGGGGTATTATACTCAATGACTGGCCTAATAAAGGCTGAGCAAAGGGGGATACTGACGTCCCTAAACCAAGACAAAATCCATTTCTTTATAAGCTGAGCAATGCAGACATTCTTATGACAATGGGCAAATTTTGGTTGAAAGTTAGGTCACTCTCCACATAAGTTCCCAAATCCTGAACAACTGAGTCAACTCTTAGGGGTGTACTATCAAATGTGGTTGTTCCCTGGGTTAGATGACTCCGCAAAGGACACAGTAAATGCATTGTTTGTCATTTAGTTTCAGTCCATGATTTTGGCACCAGTTATTTTGGGTCAAACCTTCCTACAAGACTGGCTAAGTTACTTGAGGATTCAGTGACTACTCCTAGCTTGCAGTCATCTGCAAACTTAAGCCCTTTGGTATTGGCTTTTATTTCAGAGAAGTAACTACCAAACAGAAGGGGTCCTAACATAGAACTCTGGGTGACTCCTCTGGTGAATGGTCTCTTTGTGGAGGTAACTTGCCCTATTTTGATTTCCTGCATTGCATCTGTGAGGCAGCTGGCAATCCAGCAGGTGACATGGTGGTTTATTCCCAGTTTATTAAGCTTTTATACTCTGCCTGAGTGGGGATTGTGTCAAAGGCCTTGACCAGGTCAAGGTATGTAGTGTGTACCATTTTGACCTTTTCAAAAAAGTTCAACAGGTTAAGTAAGCATGACTTGCCCTTGACTATTACAAACTAAGACAGGTCCAGTGTTTGGAGGTTCCTTATGTCCTTACTGAATAAGTCTTTCCACAATTCTGGATATCGGTCTGGTTAGACTTATGGTTCTGTAATTGTCTGGGTCTGTGGAAGGAGCTCTATTATGCAGGGGAATGACTGTAGCTGTGCTCCATTCGCTAGGTACAAAACCTGAATGGAGGCTAAGGTAGAATAGTGTTGTTAGGGGCTTAGCTAAATCTTGTTTCATGCAGTTTAATATTCCTCCAGGGACACTGTCAGGACCCACTGATGCTGCATTTTTAGCTTTTAATAGCACTTTCTGAATTTGGTCTTGTGTGATAGCTGGAGGTGAGCCAGTGTCAGATATACACCCCTCTCCTCCTTCCGTCTATCCCTTAAGAAAGTTACAGCTAAATTTAATTGGCCAGTAGGTTTGCTACCTCATCAACCTCAGTAAAGGTAACATCGTTCACAATCAGACCAATGTCTTGCTGCACTGTACTTTTGAGATTATGACCACAACTTTAAATAAAAAGAAAAAAAGGTAATCAATTGTTAGTCTTACAGTGACACTAATCTTATGCTGCCAAGATATGAAAAAGAGCAAAGGGTAAGTTCTATCCTGGATCCTCTTCTGTTTGGCAGTTACTTATCTGAAATAAAAGCAAATACCAAAGGGCTCTGGCTGATTTAAGTTTGCAGATGAAATATCACTGAATTGTCACTGCACTGGTTATGGCAGCCACAGATCATACCTCCCAACCGTACTGAATTACTAATTTTTTTACAGAGTTTTGGGGTCCAAATAATGGGGTGCCACAATTCCTGAGTGGCACCCTATAATTTCTGACTTTTTTGCTGCTTTTCTTTTTATTTATTTTTCGCTGTTTGAGCTGATGTCATCACGTGCGCGATGACATCAGCTCCGTTGGGACTACCAGCCTGTCGGAATTGAGCTCAAGGGCTCCTGTTCACGTACTTGTGGCTGGCTTTTTGAATGGATGTGTGCGCAGGAAGCGGATGCGAGCAGTTATTTTTATTCATATGGACTATCAATGCGAGAGTAATGGAGCAATTATTTCTTACTCAAATTCATCTGTCTATTCATAATGGAGTAATTTGTTCTCTTTTGGGAAGTGGACCTGCCTGTAGAAAAATAAATCAGTATGGAGCAGTACTGTAGAGCAAACAAAGGATTGAAGTAGGTGTGTGCAGACTCAGAGCGAACGTGGTGTGTGTGTGTGTGTGTGTGTGTGTGTGTGTGTGTGAATGCCCCAATTTAAAACACCTGGTGGCTAGAGGCACACAGGCTCAAACCCTGTACCTTGGGTACAGGGTAAAAAGAGCCTCAAGTCCCTAGCCACCACAACTTGTGAATTTATGCCTCATATTTTTGATCTGTTCCTCAAAGTCTGTGGTTTTCAGGAGTTTTGTGGCAATCACTGAAGGATTGAATTCACTAAATAATGACAGGCATTTGAATTTCATACTTCATATTCTTCAGAAAATAAATGGCAACACAAAACCTTTTATTCTAGAAATTTTCTAAGTTTATAAGATAAATGTGTCCCTATTTTGGGGCTGTATTCCCTCATTACTGGCTTTGTACAGTCTTTTTGTGCTAAGAGGTTGAGAGCTATGGTGACAAGTGAGAACTGAATTCACTAAATGATAGCCATTTAAGTTTCAGTCTTCCTATCTTTCAGGAAACTGCTGATTTGGCATAGTGCTATGTTTTTCTGACTGTAGTGCACAGGGTTCTGGGTTCAAGACTTGGCAGTGAAATGCATCGTGGTAACATAACATTTTATTCTAGCAACTTTCCAAAATGTTTGTCACCCCCATCCAAAAAAAAAGTTGAAACTAAAAATATGTGTAAGAAGCTGTGCAAGATGCCTATGGCTTACACTACTGTCATTCTATTTTATACATACATAAATATACACATATATATATATATATATATATATATATATATATATATATATATATTGTGTGGGTGTGGAAGTACACTTTTATATTGGAAATTTTCTGAACTAGGCCGTTTTGTCATTATTGGTTCATGCATTTTGTTTCATTGCCTACTGGAAAAATGTTCAAACAATAAATTTAAAATGTGCTCTAACAAGTGTGCTGTGCAAGGAATATAATTTAACAAAGTCAGGAAGGTATATCAAAGAACACATGTATGTTTCTTGTTTTGTGTGTAAGGGGCCAATGATTTGAAAACAGCCCAAGGTAATCTATCTACCAATGGCCAGATGCATTTTCTTTGGATGTTGTAGTGTGGGTTTCAATGCTGTGTCAATTAATGTGAGTTTCTAGGGCAGAGAAGTTTTAATGCCAAGTCTATTTTCATTGTGAGACAGCATTGCTTTGTTTATCAGATTTCTATTAGTGTTTGTGCACTGTGCTACAAAACGTAAAAATAAAATCCAAATAATCATCGTAGAAGTAAAGCAGTATGCACACACTAGTGTTTATGGTAAATGGGGTGAAAGAGACAGATAATGGGACACTGGAATGGCTGCAGGGGGACTCGTGCCATATTGTGGTTGTTTGTTCTTCAGTTTGCATTTGAAAGTTGGTATCCCACAATTCTACTGGAGTGGGCGTGGTTACATAATTATGTATGCACATTTTATGTTAATCAGCGTACAGATTTGTGCCTATTTTTCATGGGCCTTGTCCAGATTTTTTATGTTTCCAGGTAGAGAGGTATGCCACAGATATCTTTATAGAACAAGTGGGTCGATTGCAGTAAATGTCAGGAAATGCTATATCAAATGAGGAATAGAAAAAAAAAAGACTGAAAAAGATGTGCTGCAACTGGATGGTACCCTAAAATGACCTTGTATGACAGGCTCGGTACAAGGTAAAATGGCAGATCTCTCTACAACAGAAAAAAAATGGAGATTTGTTACTGCAAAAATTACTTCTCTCTCAATCACAAGTATGACAGTATTCAATATTTGCTGAGCTTCAATATGGCCATCTGCAAAAGATGACAGCCAGGGCGTCCTTCATGACAGCACTCTCGGCACAGTTCAACAACAATCTTTAGGTCCTATGCTTGGAGCATGCGCAATCCTGCTAACACATGCTATGCCATCAGCAAGACAGAACAGGAAAAAGCACTCTATCCTGCATGCCTCCATTCTGCTCTCATGGAAAATGTGTGAGTTGGACATGCTAGATAACAGCAACAAATAATACAAGACTATAAACTTGAAATGCTTACAGACTGCATGACTCAGGAAAAATGGATGAGCATTTTAACAATTTGTTGATTCATTTCCAACTCCCTCTAACAAGACCACCACTGCACAACCCTCCCTAAAGTCAAATGTGTCAAAGTCAACCAAACAGATGATCTGTTCTTAAGCCCCCTCCTTTTCAAACTCCTATAACTAGATTCCTTTCTGCCTTTTGCTGCCAAACTCCGTACAAAAAGCATCCCCTACAATCTCAGCAACCTCTCCCAAAATATTGCATTACTCCAGACCATGCAAACCAACTGTCACTGTACTGACTATTTCTTCTACATTCCAGCATCTAAACTCTGGGACTCCCTCCTCTCCTTTCTAAAGGAAATATCGTATTCCCCTCATTTTCTGAGCTCATCTCTAAAATTATCTCAGTCATAAATCATTCTGTAAATGACTTCACTAGCATCGTCAGTTAAATATGCACCTTCGTCTACATTTCCACTACACCTGCCTACCTGTGTATTTAACTCATATTTAAACTCCTTTATACTTGGCATATGACTTATCCAACTACCAGCTTAAATTATTTTTATTATTGTAATAATATTTCTGCAAATGTTTTCATTTTTTGTGAATCTTTTCACCTGAGCATTGCCTGCTAATGGTCTGCTCTAATCAATATACAACCCTTCATGCATGGGGCAAACAAACTTAAATAAATTAATAAAACAAAAAAAAAAGATGGAGATGTCAGGAAGTACTTACTCCAGGGGATCCTCTTGAAATTAACATGCTGAGCTTTGAAGCTTTGCTGCATCTTACATTAAAGGATCAACTGCAGTGAGTGGCTGCTGTGAAGAATCTGAAACACTACATCACTTCCCAAAATTAAAGGACTAGGCCAGGTGAAAACAAGGCAAGAAGCAAATCCTAGACTCCCGAAAACTGAACAAAATGAAAGATTTAAGTCTTACTGACCCAGCAAACCCTCCCTACCCCAAACAAATCATCATCTAGGCAATTTACTAGATGAATTTCATTTTTTCTACTTATGTGACCATGCAACAGTGGAAAGAAGTGCTAAAACATAAGTAGCATATACATTTTCTCACATACTAACCTCTGAAGCTATAACAGCCACTACTACCAAAGTACTTTCACCTCAGGAATGAGTAGGGAAAGCTCATTATTTACCCTGTTTCTCCCACCCCTCAAAACACTAAGAATCTTCGATACAAAAAACAAATTTCCAAGGTTCATCAATATGTCACCAAAGGAGAAGTCTTCATGTAGAGATCTCGGGGATGCTTCCCCTTCATCAAAATAAGTGTCCTCAGAGATTCCTGAAGGGAATTTAAGTGTCTCCTTCTACACATTCTCTTCTGAAGGACCTCATCGGGATGGTCTGGTGAGGTATCTCAAGTGACAGGGGAGTCCTGAGAGACTGACTGAAGACTTCAATGGGTTGGCTGTCACAGGGGAATAGAAGAACAAGGCTAAGAGATAAGACCCAAAGGTGGTAAAGTTATATGATCCAAGGGAGGTAGAAATGTCCTTTCTGTACATAAAGATAAGGCCCTCTCAACAATGTTGAAAGCAGAATGCCTAGGGGAGACTGAAGCCTGGGGTACTGGAGCCAATATCTCCTGCACTGCTGATTTCTGAATCCTCTGAGGCTCTCCACCTGATGATGGAGTTAGACCTCAGCTGTCATGTGCCAAAGTTCTGAGTGCAAGGATGGCTATGAAAATTTTGGAGTTGACCCCGGTCCCGCTGATCTGGCACAGGCACTTTGGCTCCGAGAGTCCTCCTGCTCCAAAAAGTTTGGAGCCAGATGGCACAGGGTAGCAACCACAGTTAAATAATTACCTGTCTTCAGATCCAACAAGGACACTCCCATGGATTTCAGATCCAGGGGCTCTAAAATCACAGGCTTGATCATAGAAGGAGTAACCAAAGGAGGACTTGTAATGGGAAGACTCATGGAATTGATGGGAGATGGAGTTAGAATTACCCCCATTCTGGATCTGAGCTCTGAAGAATTTCCTCATCATTCTATACATTTCAGCCTCAGACAAGCTCCTGGAGGACTTAAGCAAGGAGCTAGTTGACGAGGGCCTGGAGTGTTTATGAAGCAACTCCTGTAAAAATGCAGGCAGTTGAGTAGGCATCAAATCTGGCAAATAAAGTGGCAACCCGATACGAGGAGATTTAATTTTCAAAGCAGTAGGATCTGTGGGAGTTGAATCAGATTTCTTTGAAATTTTGGATGGTGACTCTAAGGATGGAGATAGAGAGAATGATGGATCCAGAGACTTTTTTCTGGAATATTTGTTTGGAAATTGAATCAGTCTTTCCTTTGTCAGATATCTTGGAGGGGGGATTGAACCCCCACTGAAATAGAAGAAAGTAGACCCTTCCAAACTAATTTGTTCCTTCTGTCAAGTAAGTGCCCTGGCACTGAAGCCACCACAGATGGAACATCCAGAATACAAATGAATAGTGCCCAAGCAAGGATATGAGGATCTGGAAGAAATGGTCAAGTTGGATCTGAAACACATCAGTTGAGGAATGAATAGAAATGACAACATCAAATCCAAACTTATAATCAAGTCTACCAATTATTCTTGTAGAGATGACTCAGTAACAAAACTAACTGAACCAATCTTCTCTCTAACTACAGAAAAACATTCTCTAAAATAAATCTCTGCACCCTGGAGTAATTTACCACAAACCATCAGAAAACTGAAAATAAGAGTTTTAGGGCATGGCCAAAGGCATTACTGTCAAATGAAAATAAATGGAAGTGCTAGAGAGACATTGGGTAACCCACAAAGATCCGTTAAAATGTATTACAAAAGTGAGATATAAACTATCACCCATACGCATGTGCACTCTCAATCCAAATGACAAACTGAGTATGTATTGTATAGATTTTCTATATAAAATCACTGCATGAAAATTTCTGCTACAAAGCTACATCCCCCAGACTCCACAAAGGTAGTATGTACTAGTTTCCTGCGATATTAAAATGCTTTACTGTCACCAACAATTCAGTGAATGTTACATGAGGGTGGCTATTTGCTATAGGTGTAAAAAAAGGAGGACATCTTCACACATGCAGTTGCAGTAGCTCCAGAACAGCAATTTTGTTTCACCTTTCTGATACTCATTTTGTATGACATCTCTGTAATAAATAGTTCAAATTAAATGATTGCAACAAATATTTCATACAAGATGACTATTTGCAACAGAGGTAGACTTTATTTTCTTAACATTAATCAGGGTGGTGCACTGTTCCAAAGACCCTTTTTGGATATGGAGCAGGCATATAGGGAAGACTTTGCAATGACTGATTATCTGTTATACTTGTAAAATAATTAGCTTGTCTAATACTGGCAGTTGCAGCAATCACCCCAACTTTGCAAAGGCTATGTGTTCCTTCCCTTTAAGCCTAGTCAGTTAGGAGAAAAAAGATACAAATAGTTGTTCAGATTTTTTCTGTACTGCTTTGTTCTAAGAAGGTAGAATCAAAATTGTCTATGAACATCAAGAATATGAAAAACGTATTTGCCCCTGTTAGAGAAATTTGGAAAGAAGACTGGTAATTGAACAGACTGGTTAATATTAGTCTCTGTGGCTACTTTGGGCATAAAGGAGGGATTGGTACAGAGGGATACTCTATCTTTATGAAAAATAAGGTAAGGCAGCTTAAATGACAAGGCCTTAAGTTCAAAAATTCTTTTTGCTGACGTAATGGCTACCAAAGAGATGTTTTTCCAGGAAAGAAATTTCATTTCACAATCTCTAGCTGGCTAAAACAGCTTTTGAGTTATGCCCTGAAGAATCACAGTGAAATCCCACTTCAGAGTTGGATCTTTTATCGGACATCTAAGTAGAAAATTCCCCTTCAGGAATGCCTTATATAATTTAGAGGTAGACAGAAAACCAGAAACACTTCCAGCATGAAAGGTGGGTATGGCTGCCAGCTAAAGTCTTATAGCAGAGAAACTAACCCCTTCCTTGAACACTGAAGTATGAAAAAGGATAGCTGAGGTAGGGGCCAAGAAAGGATGTTAAGTTTCTGAATGGTGAGATAACAGGTCCTGTCTGGGTTCCAGAATCCATGGAGGATAATTCAGATGAGACCATGGAAAAGGAAACCATATCTGATGAGGCCAGTAGGAGGCAATGAGGATTACTAAACTCTTCAGCTTTCTGCAGAAACTTCAGGATCAATGGTAGAAGGGGAGGGGCATAAAGGAGACCGGAGAGCCAATCGTGAACCACAGCATTCCTTCAGGACTCCCCCAGAGGGGGGATCAGAGCAAAGTGCTTGCTGCACTGTCTGGGGAGAAGCAGAGAGGTCGCAGCAGGTTTGGGCCCAATGGCTGAAAATCAAGTACGCTACTGACTGCTCGAGGGACCACTTGTGAGGAACTAAGATGGACCTGCTGACTTTGTCTACAAAAATGGTGGAATTACCCCTTGTGTGTGTTACAAGTAGAAAGTGGCCTGAAGATATTACACATTCCAAACCATCATGGGCTCCTGCACAACAGATATGAATGGGTTCTTCCTGACATATTGTCTGTTTGACCTGCAACAAGTTACATAGTGGAGAACGTCCTGAAAGGCCTGTAATGTTAAGAGGACCCCGCTCATCTTCAAAATATTGATATGCAATGTGGTCTCTATGTGAATGCACATACTTTGGACCATCTTTCCCTTGAAATACTCCCCCACCCCAGCTGAGAAGCATCCATGGTCACAGTGGCTGTGGAGGAAGGAAGAAGAAATGGACTGCCAATTAACAGGTCATTTGAAAGGATCCACCATTGCAGATGATGTTTGTAAATCAATGTTAGTCTGATAGGAACTGCTAGAAGCTGGTAAAGAATAGACCACTGAACAGCCAAAGTCCATTGGAGAACTTACATAAAAAACCTTGCTGATGGAACAAGAGTGATGGCAGCTGCCATAGACCCAAACGTTTGAAGTATCAATCTTGCCATTGGAGACAGAATATCTAGAATGGTCTGTACTTGATCTCAATGTTTTTATGCAATGAGGAGGTAACAATGCCATTTGATTTCTAGTATCCAGCAGAGCACCAAAGAAATCCAATTTCTGTACATGGGGGTTTGATTTGGCCAGATGCATGGTGATGCCCAGGGAGAAGGAAATCTGAAACATGTAGCTTGAATAAGTTGATGTTTTGTTGGGCAGTAAGAAGCCAGTCATCTAGATATGGAACACCTGGAATCCTTTCAGTCTCAGATGACCTATGACTACTGCTATGCATCTGGTGAGCACTCTAGGGGCTGTGGTGAGTCCAAAGGGCAGAATTCTGAACTAATAACTGGCTCCCAAGCCTGAAGTGCAGATGACTTCTGCAGCATCTAATAGTACATGTCCTGTAAGTCTACAGAGCACATCCAATCATCATTTTGCAACAGTGGTAGGATGGAATGAACCATAACCAACCGGAAATTTGACTTCTTTGCATGGAGGTTCGAGTTGTTTAGACCCAGAATGAGTTTCAGGTCCCTGGTTTTCTTTGGGACTAAAGAAGCATAAGTAAGTTCTGAATCCTCTTGGTTCGAGTCGGACCTCTTGGATGACCCTTTTTTTTTAAGTAGTTTTTGAATCTCTGTTACTGCATACACCTTCTGACTGGGTGGAATGTCAGGGAGTCTTGTTTGTTTTCTGGCGGTAGAAGAGAAAATGGGATGTACTAACCTCTGGATATTATGCTTAGCACCCAGGCATTTTTTGAGAGATTGGTCTAGGTACCTGTGTGTAACCAAAAATGACCCTCTACAGCCGACCAGCTGGGCAGTACTTAAGGAGTGCTGATAGAGCCCATCAAGAAAATAGATCTCTGTAGCCCTGATTTTGGGGACTCCCTCTTCCCCTGGGGCAGCATCTTCCATTAAAACATCCTCCTGTCTCTGGAGTAAAAGGGAAGGAAAGTACCAACCACACCCAGCACGAAACCTCCATCATACCTCTTTCACCTCTGAATACAAAATTCTGGACCAAGACAAAAGAATGAGGAGACAAAGGTCTAAAGAAAATAGGGACAGATTTTAAATATTGCTCCTACAAACTCAGAAAGAGGCCAGAATAACAGGTCTGATGAGGTTATTATGCATTTTCTTGAGGAACTGAAGTCTGAAACTGAAATATATATAATTATTTAGTATTATTTAGTTATTTCGATCCCCAATGATTTGCTAGATAACCACAAATTTTATAAGGAACAGAGCAAAGTTAAGAGGTTAAAAACTGGACATTCTGCAAAATCTGGACAGGTGACAGATATGAGCCCTTTCAATGGGAAGAAACATACCCCCCCCCCCCCAAAGCAGGCCTCTCGGTGCAAGAAAAATGAGCAAGAGTGATAGAACGGGGACAAAACCCCAAAAAAATAAGTTTCCTTACAGCTCAGGACTTTGGACTCTTCGGTCTTACCACATCTGTTAGAACATTATGGGCAGAGGGAGGAGCTCGAGACTAGAATCAAAGTCTGGGAAATGTGGCTGAGTCACATCAGATGGAGCTGTAACCCAATAGTGAGGAAGAAAGAAAAGGACAACATCAGATCAGATAATACATGGAACCTATGAATAAAGCATGCTGTTTTTAATAATGATGGGTCATGACATTTAATAACAGTGAGTAGCTGTGCATGGTATCTGTATACACTACGTTTAAGATAATAGCATGATTCATAAACATAAATCAAGCTAATGACATTTCCAATGTTTCTTGAAAATCATAGTAGTGCACACAGTACACAGTTGTGCACAGTATGCACCAGTGTCTCCGAACTGTCACACATACTGACTGCTCCTTATAATGCTGTCACATCAGGGAGCAACTGATAAAGTACAGTTGTGCAAGCCTTACTTACCTGTACCAGTAGATGCTCAAAACTCACACTGTCTCAGTGGCACACCAGTTCTGTGCTTGCACAAACTCACACTGGCAGCTTTCCATAGCTCAGAATCGCCTCCTCTGACTCTCTGTGATAGGGGATTGGCTATGCCTCTTCCATCGTGGGAAGCCAAACCCGTCAGAGAAAATTAGTCGTTCAGGCTTTTAGTACTAAGTAGGAAGATTCAAGAAGGACCAGAAGCAAGAATTGCTTGAAATCAACCAATCTGCAGCCAAAAAACCCAACATAAAAAAAAAAAACAAAGCTAAAAAAACAACACAAGGTTGGATGCCATTGAACTACACACAAGATAAAGGTGATAGTGTGAAATTTGAAAATCTACAGTTACAGGTAAGTAGGACTACATTCATCATTCACACTGCCTCAGTGGCATATATACATAGATTCCCAAAGCTTTCCTTATGTGGGAGTAAAAAGGATATGGATCCAGGAGCCCCTGGAAAATGGTCTCCACAAAGCCTGCTCAGGAAATTTCGAAAGAATCTAGTCTGTAGTGCTTTAAAAAGGTATGACGAGAGGACAAGGCTGCTGCCTCTAGAACGTTCCTTCAGTCCACTCTTTTCCATTGCCACTAAAGAGGATATGTTCCTGGTGGAATGTGTCTTAACCTAGCCTGGAATTGATTTACCATGGTGGCAACACAAAAAAAAAAAAAAAAAAAAAAAAAAAAACAGTTCAGGACAACCAACAAGCAATCATTTGCTTAGAGACAGACTGACCCTTCTTAGCACCAGAATAGGAAATAAATGGCTGTTCAGATTTCCCGAAGGGCTTAATTCTGTTAAGGTAGTACCTGAGCTGCCTGTGCACATCCAAGGTATGCAGAATCTTCTCTCCTATGGGTTCCAGAAAGAAAACTGGGAGACTGATAGCTTGATTCAGGGTAAATTCAGAAAAGTTTTAGCATGACAGATAATTAGTGCATACAACAACCCTAATCTTGTAGAAAATCAGATAAGGTTGGCCCACCATGAGTGCATGCAGCTCAGAAATTTGCCCTGCAGATGCCAGAGCAATAAGCAAAACAGGTGTCCAAGTGATGAATGTCAATTCAGCCTAAAAGGCAAGTTCAAAAAGAGGTAAGGTCAATTTTCAAGAACACAAGGAGGAGGAATTTGCTTTCGAGTGGTCCCTCAAGTGCAACACTCCTTTCACAAACTGCTTGACCACAATATGAGACGAAAGCAGGAGATCTATTGGCAGATAAGCTGAGATGCCTGCAAGATGCACCTTGACAGATGCACAAGATAAGCCACCACTTACTAGCTTACACAAATATTTCAAAAGGAGACTGATAGACACCATACCAGATCCTCTGATGTTGGTACGGCACAACTTAGAAAACCCCTTCCATTCAAATAATGTTTTCTAGTTGCAGGTTTTTTTTTCCTTCTTCAATACCTGATGCACATCCTCATAGAATAAGTGCCTAAAAGATATCAAGACAGAATCATCCAAGCTAAAGTTGCGGTAAGCACCTGCCGGTCACCCCGACACTGTGTAAGCAGATCCAGAATGTGAGGGAGCTTGTGGTAATTGCTCATTGCTCTTGGGCCAATGGTATTAAAGTGTAATCAAGCACTTCCTGTGAGAAAAACTCTCCCCTTGACAAAGACAGAGTCTGAGCTTTGCTGATGTTCACCAAAGACATTACGGGACCAACTTCCTGCCTGGGCAAAGAAGAAACACCAAAAGAGGCCTAAGCTAGCAGTAACAGATGAACTCGGTGTCTTCATTGGGGTAGGAGCATTACAGTACAGAATCTAACAAAAGACAATGTGGGCCAAACAGGACTGCCACCATCAAAAGTCTTTGAGGGACTGACAGAGTCAATAATCAATGCAGCCTCATGTTCCCTGTCCACCAGCTCCTTAATTACCAGCTTTTAAGGTTTCTCAAGTGTTCTTGGTCCATCTTCCTTTTTGAGAGATCTCTTGGTCTTGAGATGACTACTAGTTAAAGGTTTCCACATTGGGGAAGAGAGGGTGCCCTTTTTCTTAGCACCAACAGCTTTTATTGCTCTAACGATTTTGGATCAGAGGAGTAAGGTCACCTTATTAAAGGCAGCAGTGATTATAGGAAGAATCTTGTGGCTTCTGCCAGTAAGAACAGGAATAGCAAATGGCAGTCTTATTTGAAGTTTATGTTCTGCAGGTAAACTTTTCAATGATGTTTTCTAGGAACATAATGAACCTTGGAAAATTCTCCATCAAACTACCTAACCTTAAAATTAAGCATCCATTAAACAAACACACAGTAAAGGCTTTGGGGAAAAAAAGTGCCCTGTATTATTATTATTATTGGGAAGCTGCATGAAGGGACTGATAGATACACATACTAATCACTGAAGTCTTCTTGTAGTACAAAGAACTAAAGGGAGTGTGGGATGCTCTCTTTAGCTGAACGTCACACTGAAGTTCTGGACATATGAATGAGTTAAGCTTTGTTCTAGGGACGTAGAATAGTTCTGGAAGTCAATCCATAAAGGCAGAGATGTGCAGAAGACTACTTCTCATATAGAAGGAATAATCCTTATGTAGAACATTAGCAACTGAAGGAGTGATGCATGACTAGATGATGGCGATGGTCATGCCCTTGCACAAAGCTGGAACCAGAATGGAGCCATATGATTTCAGTCCAAAACAGAAAACCTTCCATTTCTGGAAAGGTTGCAGAAAATATTAATTTTTCAGCTGTCTATCAGCAGTATGGCTTCACAGAGATGTTGTCTTGCCAGTCCAATTATGATACAATTCTATGGCTTGGTCCCACTGAGGTGGACAAGGGGAATCCAATGAATGTGGTATAACTGGATTTCAGGACAAGGGCTTAACAATGTGTATATTAAAAGGAGAAAGTGAAGGTCCTGGAAATAATTTTTATTAAATAAACATTTCAGACTTTTTCCAATCTTCAGGCTGCACCTGGCAATATACATTAGAAGATTTTCATGGAAATTTAATAAGGACAGGGGTGAGCTAAAACTGGTTGCATGAATTAGAAACTGGCTCTCTGAATGGAAGCAGATGGTGCTGTCAAGCATGACAGGCTCTTTGCACAAGACTGAAGCATCAACCAAGAATCTGTAGAGCAGGAGTATTACTTCCTTTGTCCTGCAGCTCCCTCAATAGAAAAACAAACCAACATTCCTTCATCTTTGGTTATTGCTTTTATGTACAGTGCATGGCACATCAGAAAAAAAGATTGTTAAGATTAAAAAAATGGTACAGAGAGGTTTGGGGAGATCTGTGTAAAACTGGGGAGCAGGCAGTATCCAAACTAGTCTAACAGTGGAATATGCTATCAGCTTGAAACATCTTTTTTACACTTCTCCACACACTCCAGGTTTTTGTTTCCCATGGTCTAGTACTGTTTGCAATTAAAAGTGCTCTGGGAACAAGAGACACTGGCACCCCCAATAGTATTCACAATTATAACAATTGACTCAAATAATGAACCAGGTAGTTATGTCACATAAGCATCCCAACAAATATTGCCACAAAGGCAAACTAAAGCCCCACATACCATTTTAAAGTGGCGACATTTATAACTGATTCATTCCACACAATGCATGTTAGCTTTATTTTACTCGTTTATTGACATCAAGAGTATCAATTACACCAAACCATTTTCTGACCAGTGCAGGAATCTTGGAGAGAGCAAGGCAATGTTTCTTTTACTCCTGTCAATATTACTGTCTTTTTTAATAATACAATGCAAACATAGAAAATCGGAGACTAAAATTAATGATTTGCACATAGTGGGTTCCTTGCTAATTAGAGCAGTACTCTGACAAAACAGGGACCATTGAACTAATTTCGACTACCATATTTCAATAAATTGGACTATTTAATCAAGTAAGACCATGGAGGAGTGGTGTATAACAAAGCTTCTCCTTCCCATAACATTGCTCAATTTCAGGGTTAGTATAGTTAGAGATGCAGGAATATGAGAGTGCAAGAGGATCTGCCGCCTTCAAAAACACTGTTCTTGTATTTTTGTTTTAATCAATGATGTGCAATGTTTACATTTTTTGATGGAACTTATTTCAGTGAAAATAATTCACTATTTAGACATGTATCCCACAAAATTAACCACAGAATCATGCTATATAAAAGCAGAGCCAGATCATGGTCAAACAGGGCCCTAAAGTCGTCCATAGTCCCCCTAGTTGAGCCATACCATACCATTCCTTGTTACTTGTCTCTTTCTCTCCAATTACCATACACTATCCAAATTCATCAATGTGCATGGGATTGTTTCTACCTTTACAATGATCATATAGATTTTGATTTAATTTAAAACTTACGCTATAAATTTTAAAGCAAAACACTGACAGCCATTTGCTAAAAGCAAACTTCTCTTCTTTTGAAATTTACATTTACTGAAAGTGCATCTTGGAAGCCTTTAAACTACATATTACATGCTAAGATTCATTGTCAAATAACATATACTGAAGCACTAATGTACTAGATAAGTGAATATGGATTCAAAGAGAATTTGTATAACACTTGCTAACAGCCTGGGACAACCCACTTGGTGCAAGTGCTTCTACTCAGGACAGCCCTGAGGCACTGTCTGACAAAGTGAATTGGTCAGAGTCATATTAGCAAAGGCTTAGGAAATCAAACCCTACACTACAAGCAACTCATTAACAGCTGACAGCCTAATTCATTTGTCCCAAGTGCCATGCTAAAACAGTTGTTGCCCATCACAGTGCATTACACACCCATGTGCCTCCAAAAATAAGAACATTAAAAATGTCTTCAGAGGTAAACATACATTAAAAACTCATATATGTCATTTTTTGTAGTTTATTCACAACTAAATACAAAAATGTCAAGACAGGGAAACCAAGTATCATAACCAAAGAACATGGTTGATTTGACAATGCTAATGTTTACAATTGTTTCTTTTTTGTGTTCTAAAATGTATACACACACACAGCACACGTGTTATGTGGCCATCAATTTCAGCACCTGATATGACTGTGTACACATCAAATGTTTACTTACAATCAAATGAATGAAAAAATACATAATGAGCTAGAAATCTACTTCAGCTTGCTGCTGTGAAAATCACACAAAGGAAGCCTCTGTTCCTCCATGCCCTCCCATCCTCTTAGCTCAAAAATCAGAGACAAAGCCCCAGAAATCTGGAACATATTTTACATATTCCTCCAATAAACTTAAAAAGTTCTTAGTATAACAGGTTTTGCATTAGCAGACCATAAATGAGGCAAAATCAGGTACAGCTGACAACTGTCCTCTGCATATGCTCATGCACACGGGCGTGGTCGCGCACACACACACACACACACACACACACACACACACACACACACACACACACACACACACACACACAACCATCAATTACAGTCTCTTGTATGACTGCATACCTCAGACATCTGTTTTAGATGAAATGAATTAATAATGGCCCAGGAATGTACCTCAGCTTTCTGCTATCAGAAGCGTACACTGCAACTTATGGCAACCCCCCCCCATCCTCTCAATTATTAATGCTAAAGAAATAGACAAAGACCGAACACTAGCAACAGATTTTAAACATTTCTCTTATATACATACAGAGAACTAAAATATCAAGCTTTGTATCATCATGCATTTTCAAAAGGATACATAGTGTGAAACTTGCTGTTCTTATTATTTAGTTACTGTAATCCTCAATAATTTGCCAGAAAACATACATTTTACAAGTAACACACCAAACTACTACTCACTTTTTTGCTCAAAAATCAAATGGGATTTTGAACATCCAAAATGGCTGCACATTGAGCAACAGCATAAGTTCAGCTCTCCCAGTCTGAAAACAGAAACTGAGAAAAATAACTACTATTGATCTTTTTTTTTTTGGGTGGGGTAAAATTCAGTTACTGGCTATTAAATGCACTGCCTGGATGCCAAAAAAGAAGAAATTTGGAAAACCTGGAAGAAAGTCAACCAGAAGAGGTGAAAAGAAAAAGCTGTCTCTGGGAAGGATTCTTCAGCTGTTCAGCAAAAAGCAGTTTAAGCTTCAGACTGGTTAAAGAGATAGCTTCCAGTAATCTAGAAGAAAAAATAAGAGGGTATTAAAGTAATTGAAACACCGAAGGAATATACCAATGCAAATAACAAAAGACTGGAAAATGGAAGAAGCTTTGGCTAGCAATTCAGATGAACTGATGAAACTGTAATCATCAAAGGCTGACATTAAGAAAAAGCTAGCTTAATGAGGTTTCTAAGAACTGTTTATAAAAACAGTAGAATTAGAAGACAGAGTATGCAGAATACCTGAGATTTTCTGCTGTGCCAGAGAAACTGGAAGCTGACTATTAGTTTCATGAAAACACAAATAAACTGGACTGGTGTTCTACAGCAGAATTTGTTAACTGAAAGGGAATATTGAGTGTATGTTCCAAACTTGGCCATGAGAAAGCAGCAAAGACCTAAATTAGTAAAGATGTAATCATACCAGCAGAAAGACTTGATCTGACAAACACGTGGCATAATGGCAAAGTATTAAAAATTGCAGACGGCAGAGTGTAGGAAATGATTATTCACTGTACACGAGGCAGAAGAGAAGCAAATTTATACCAGCAACCAGGGCAGTTAATTTTGAGAATTCTGAGTATTCTTTGCTGTGGGAAATGCAAAATTTAAAGATATAATAGGAAGTAGTTCAGTAAAAAAAAATAAGTTTGAAATTATGGTTAGTAAATAACAGGCAACAACCTCTCTAGAAGCCGTAATACTTTAATGCAATTGATAAAACAGTGTACAATTTATTTTTATTTCAAGATAGCCACTGTACTTTTTCTAAGAGATAAACGTTTTTCCTGAAAGCATACAAGCCATTTTTCATATCTGGGTAGGGGAGAGAGATAAGAAAAGAACAGCCAGCAATTTAAGTGGGAGCACAGACTGTAGCATTCATTTTAGCATGGGTAAACTTAACCGCATGGCAGGTGCAGCCGTCAATTTGGGGCAATTGATCCCTTCTGCAGGGTTAAACTTCATCTTTTGAAGATGTACATAGTTTTGTGTGATTCTTCCAAATTAATAGGGGATGGGATGTTTTGCATTTAGTTTTTTGTTTGAGAGTTTTCATAAAAACAAAAAGACTTGAAAAATGGAACACAGGTTCAAATGTAGAAAAGAAGAAAACTGGACAAAATGTCAGCCTACCAAACATTAGTATATACATTCAACATAAAAACTGGAAATAATTCAAAAAATTGTTATGTCCAATATGTGGGAACACTTTTTTTTTATCATGATGGCTAAACTGTCCATATTATCCTACAATGTGAAGAGCCTTACAGGTGCAGATGAAAAGGAGAGAGTACTGAATTATATTAAGAAATGCAGAGTGCAAACAGCAATGCTACGGGAGACACATTTGGAAGGAAATGAGAGTGTGAATTTGACAAAAAGGATTTGAGAATGGATATTCAGCAGAACAAATACAGAGGAAAAGGGAAGCAATTACACTAATTGTTAGAGGGGCTCCAATAGTGATAGATGATGGGGAAAAAAGACAAAAATTGTTGATTTGAGGCACTGAGGGGCTATTGGCAAAGGAGGCAGATTAAAATGGCATGCATTTTATTCTACCGAAAATGGCTATTATGGGGCTTAAGAAAATGATGGGATAAATCAACTTTCAGCAGGGAATATTATTTATGGGGGGGGGGCTCTGGAATTTGATTTGCAATACTGAGGGTATATCAGGAGGACTTAAAAGGGACAATACAACAAAAGATGGTAGATTTCTAAAGAAATTTACAAAAATATTTGGTGTGGAAGATGTGAATTCAGTAGTAGGAACTCGGACAGAATTTACATATTTCCCATGATATAATAATTGGGCTAGACTAGATTGAAATTATATTTCACATGAACACATGCATTTAACTGAAAGCTTGAACACACATCCAATAACTATTTCTGATCATGCACCAATAAAAAAGATAAAAATGTAGGGCAATGAAGTAAAAATAAGACACTGGCACTTTCCCAGCTACCTATTAAAAAAAGAGAGGAAATTAAGGAACAGGTAGTGGAAATTATTCTAGAATTATTAGGGAATATAGAAATATCTTCAAAAAGTATAGTTAGTGACTGGGATAAAATGAAAAAGTTTAAAAACAGGGTTAAAATAAAAAAAGAGGAAGATACGGCTACTAAATAATAATTACTTGGAGGGGCTGATAAATATTAAAGAATTGCAGAGTAAGGGGAATCTCACAGAAAAGGAAAAGGAAATACAGAGTGCTAAAGAGGAAAATTAAGGAGCACCTAGATAATATGCACGAGTTTAGAAAGACTGCAGTTAAGAAAATATTTTCTGATAACTCCATAGCACAAAAACTTTCAGCACAATGAGTTAGGCAACAGAATGTTGAAAGGGTTGTTGCCAGACTTAGGGAACCTATAACAAGAAAAATAGCCAGAGACCCTGTAAGGGTTTTAGAGATATTCCGGACATTTTATAAAAAGTTGTATAAAGCAGAAAAACGTGGAAATCAAGAGAGAGCACAAATAGAAGTATTTATGGAAGATTTAATTATGCCAAGGTTAGAGGTTCATAGGTTCATAGGTTCATAGGTTTATACTAGGCTATCTGCCCTAAGGCATTTATAAGCCTAGCCCAAATTATTGTGGCTTACGCCACCCCTTATATGAAAAAATACTGTGCCCATTAGTTTGTTGTGCCTCTGTCCAGCAGTGACCCAGAGATGATTCCCGGGGTAAACCTACGATCTCCCATCCACAGGTCTAGATTTCTCTTGAACAGAGTCAGCGAGGTGCTCTGCCTCACATGGACCGGGATTTTATTCCACAGCATAGGGAGTCTCTGAGTGATAAATCTATCCCTCCAGCACGTCCTATTTATATCCGTGCTAAGGTTTAAGTCGCTTGCTCTAGTGGTTTTGGTGGATTTGGATTTTTGAGGTGGAGCATGTCCATTAATTCCAGGTTGGACATGGCCTTGTATGTCAGGCACATGTCACCTCTGAGCAGACGGTATGCGACTGAATAGAGCTGGAGTTTCTTCAATCTGGCAGCATATGACAGATTTTGGAGTCCCTTTATCCTTTTGGTGAGGAACTTTTGGGGTCTCTCCAATTGCTGCAGATGTCGGGTGAGATACATCCCGAATGGGGCATTGTACTCGATCATTGGTCTGATAAGTGAAGAGTACAGGGATCAATGACCTCACTAGATCTGGATGTGAATCCCTTCATGATCAGATGGGCAATGTAGAAGGTCTTTCTAACCACTTTAGCAATGTGAGTGTCAAAAGAAAGGCCACTGTCAACCTGGGTCCCCAGGTCCCTGATAACCTCTTCTGTGCTTAGTGGATTGCCACCTATATGGTAGCTTGGGGTTACCTTGTTTTTCCCGAAGGGTATGACTATACATTTTTGGCGTTTAACTTCAGGCCATGGCTCTGGCACCAGCTATCTGTTTCCGTGAGTCCCTTCTGAAGGATATCAGTGTCCGATGCACTTTCCACTATGGCCCAGTTTGCAGTCATCTGCAAACTTTGTCAGCCAAAGTCCTCCCATGTTGGCCTGTACTTCTGAGAAGTAGATGCCAAACAATAGGGGCCAAGGACCGAGCCCTGTGGGACACCACTTGTGACCGGCTTGGAGTCTGACACAGCGCCAGCAACTCTAACCCTGTGGGTTCTGTCCTTAAGCCAGTTTGCAACCCATCTTGTGACATATGGGTTTACATTTAAGCTGGTAAGTTTTTCTACAATACCCGAGTGGGGTATTGTGTCGAAAGCCTTTGCAAGGTCAAGGTAGGCTGTATGGACTGCCTTTCCCTCATCAATGGCCTTGGTGACTATTTCAAGAAGTCGACCAAGTTCAAAAGGCATGATCTTCCCTTGACAAAGCCAAACTGGGTCGGGTCCAATGTCTGCAAGTCCCCTATATCTTTGTTTATGAGCTCCATTATGATCCTCTCCATAGCTTTGCAGACTAGACTTGTTAAGCTTATGGGGCGGTAATTACCAGGGTCCGTGAGGCGCCACCTTTGTGGAGTGGGACCACAGTTGCCGTACGCCACTCCTTGGGCACGTATCCTGTGGTAAGGCTGAGATTAAACAGCTGCCTTATGTGCGGGTTTAATTCCTCATTTAGCTCGTGTAGCACACAGCCGGGGACACCATCCGGTCCCATTGATGCTGTGTTTTTAGCTTTAGAGAGAGCAGCTTTCACCTGCGCATTTGAGATATCCGGAAGGCTACACTCGGCTGGGATAGTTATCTCTCCTTTAGGGGAGAGGGGTGAAGTTTGCACTGAACCTGTCTGCCAGTATGTTGGCAATGTCTGTGGGTTCAGTGATTTTTGTATCATTTTGGACTAATTCTGAGCATATCTGTGAGTTTCCACCCAGGTTCCTAACATAGCTGAAAAAGGCCTTATGATTGTCCTTTGAATCCATGGCAATTTTTCTCTCAAAATTGGCCTTAGTTGATTTTATGAGTGCTCGTATTTTTTACTAATAATGATCAGGGTGACTTCCCTTTTATGGATTTTGTTCTATCATGTAATAGCTTTCTCCTCTTATTGTAAAGTTTGTTAATGGCTGGGGTCCACCAGACTGGACGTTTGCCCTTTGTGGAAAGAGTCTTGGTTTTATTTGGGATTGCCTGATCCATGCAGTCCTGGAGGTGTTCATAGAAGGCATTTGTAAGGGCTTCCGCAGCTTGGGTTGTGGTTTCCTCTGACTCAGGGGCCTTGAAGGATACCACACCAGTCTTGAGTAGCGTGAAGTTTGCTTTAGAGAAGTTCTTCACTATGGTCCTTTTTCTTTGGGGTGGGGGCGGGATGTGGATTTCCAGTGAGATTAGTTTATGATCAGATCTCACCAATGAGGGATATACTTCCGGTGTGGAGCATTTTGTCCCCATGTTTGTGACAATGAGATCTAGTATATTTTCTCCTCTCGTGGGAACAGTGACTAGCTGTTCCATGGCATTTGAATTTATGAACTCCAGGAACCGTTGGGCTAGAAAGTTAGGGCTTGAGTAATGTTCCCAGTCTATATTCGGGTAGTTGAAGTCACCCAATATGATGGTGTTTGGAGATACATTTATACCCTCCAGTGTCTTCAGGAAGGCTGTGTGGGGTTCCTGAGTTTGAGAGGGTGGCCTGTAGCATGCTACAATTTGTAGAGCAGTTTTGCCTATTGTTAGTTGCACCTGGATGGTTTCCGAGCTTCATGCGTTGCCACCAACCTGCAGGTGTGACTATCCTCTATGAATATGGATACAGGCCCTCCTTTTGTGGAGTGGTCCGGGTTTTGGGGCCGGAACGCATGATATGAGGTAAAACCTAATAGTGCCGGGGTGCTCTCAGGAGCCTTGAACCAGGTTTCAGTTACAGCACAGACATCGATGTTCTCCATACTGAGAAGGGCCTCGAGTCGTGCATTTTGAGATTTAGACTTCTGGCATTGAGCAGCATTACCCTCAATTTCTTCCCATTTTTGTTTTCTAGGGTGGTAGGTTTAGAATTTGAGCCTTGCCTAAAAAGGCACTATGGGGTGGCAAGAGCCTTAGCCAATATCCGGAATCCCAGGGGTGACAGGTGCAAGCCGTCCCTTGCGAAGCAGCGTGGCTTGTCAAGCATGTCATCCCAGGCAGACAGACACTGGATCCCCTTTGAATGACACCAGACATTAAGCCAATTGTTAAAGCTGATCATCTTGTCTCTATATTGTGGCATCATTCTTGGTGAAGGAAGGATACTGCTCAGGGTTAGGGTCATACCTGCCTGGGCTACATAATCAGAGAGCTCCTCTATGTCTCTTTTCATGCAGTCCAGGGAGGTACGTCTCAGGTCGTTCACACCAGCATGGACAATGACTGTGTCATATTTGTACTTGCTGTGGAGTGACCCGAGTGCTTGTGTTATGTGGCGGATTCTAGCCCGATAGGCAGCTTACTGTGACCCTCTCCTTGTTCAGCCTGGTGAGTGGGACGTCAGTGTGTCTGACTATGGAGTCACCTATGACAAGTATGTTTGGTGTTGTATTTGGCCTTAAGGGCTGTGACTGCTTTGCACACTGCTTTTGTGGTTTATGTGTTGCTTGTGGGGTGTCTTGAGGTAGCAGTTGTTTGGGTGTCTGCTTTGGAGGCCTCTGCTGTTTAGGTAAATTTTACTCAGAGCCTCCGAGTATGTCTTTGTGTGTTTATGTGTTTGATTCAGTGGAGTGGTAGCATTATGTGAGGCTGGTTTTGTGGTGTGTGTAGTTGCCTTCTCCTCCTGTCTGGTCTTGCCAGTCCTGAGTTGAGAGAGCTCAGCCTCCAGTTTGGCTAAATAGCTGCATCTCTCAAGTATTTGTGTTATGTGGGAGGAGGAGAGGGTTGTCTGTGTACATGAGGCAGTTATAACATTGCCTCAAGATTCCCAGATTCACCAGCTGGACCGGAGAGGAGATTGACAACTGACCTTTGGACATGCTAGAATAATATTGGGAAATCCTTAATTGAAAACAAGGGCCAGTGGGGAGTGAGGGTGTAGTGCTTTTAATTTTTAGTGCTGACTTATATAATTGCTTTAGTGAGCAAGTGCCAGGTAACTTGAGTGTAATGTGATACAAGTAACTAAATGCAAAAACGACAAACAGTAACTTTCTTTCAAGTGAAACAAGGAAATAAGTACAGTAAGCAATGCAGATATCACTAGTGATCCACAGAAGCTGAGAAGTTATGTATTAGGTGAATTAGCTTCCAGGGAAATAACAAGCAAACAAACAACAAGTATATAAACAAAGCTAGATTCAGTAGGCCTGGATCTAGTCTATGCTAGAGCAAACAAGGTGAACCAATTTCAGTAAGATACAGTTCAAATATTCAGGCACTATAAACCTTTAACCAGAAAATTCCCAGCTCAGAAGGGCAGAGTCCAGCCTCTTCTCCCACAAGAGTGCAGTCCACGAACCTTCTTAATGTAAAATAACTGGCCTGAAGCCCAAGTGCCTAAACCAGAACTAATACACTTGGACACTGGGCTCTCAATCAGCAGTTCCCAACTTAGAAGGATGAAAGCTACCTGTCCTGCCACCACAGTGCTTGCCACAAACCTTCCTAATGTAAAACAACTGGTCTGAAGCCCAAGTGCTTAATCCAAAAGACTTGAATGATAGCTACACTTTAATCAAGTTACAACCAAGCAGTAATAAATACCATTGAATACTTTAGAGAATGTCTGGATTAGTGCTCAAGTTACACAAACAAAGCTAGATCCAGCAGGCCCGAATCCAGTCTATGCCACAGCAAACAAGGCGCACCAACTTCAGTAAGAAACAGTTCAGATATGCATGCACTATAAGCCTTTAACCAGAAATTCCCAGCTCAGAAGGGCAGAGTCCAGCCTCTCCTCCCACAAGAGTGCAGACCACGAACCCTCTTAATGTAAAATAACTGGCTTGAAAGCCCAAGTGCTTAAACCAGAATTAATACACTTTTAGAATAACAGACACTGAGCCCTCAATCAGCAGTTCTCAACCTAGAAGGATGTAAGCTACCTGTTCTGCCACAACAGTGCAGACCACAAACCTCTCAGTGCAAAACAACTAACTGGTCCGAAGCCCAAGTGTTTAAACCAAAAGGCTTAGAATGAGTTACACCAAGCAGTAATAAATACAATTGAGTATTTTAAGATGATGCAAAAGTAAAAAGAAGTAGGTAAAAACACAAGTACAGTAAAAGCAGATGAAATTTTTTTTTTTTTTTTTTTTTTTTTCTGAACAAGTGCTGAGATCAAAGAAACAGATTTGAGTGCTGAAACTAGAAAACTGGCTAGTTACAAGAAAAAAAACAAGCTAGAAGGCTTCCCTCAAACACAGAAGGGCTTGGGGGCTCAGAAGCCTACAAATAGTCTGTACCACTTAACAAGAAAGGCAGGAAATAAGCTTAATTTTTTTTTTTTTTCTATTTCCCAGATGCTCTCTTTGTACACAGTAGGAGTGCCTGAAATCAGAATATGATCTCACTGCACTCAGTTGAGTGAGCAAATGAGATGGGCCCAGAGGCAGGCTGAGGGGTGGGCAGTTTCAATGCCACTAAGATTAACACCAAAACAAAAACAGGGCGGGTGGGTGGGAATAACTGAAGAGCAGAATAACCAGTTAAAAATTCCTTCAACACTCCTTCATACACAGTTTAAATCAATTTAAATACTGTATTTTTTAAAAGAAAAAGTGCATAAAAAGGTACTTAAATTCTCTTATACGTCCAGTTGAATATAACCAAGTTCTTAGCTTGCCAAGCTGAAGTTTTAAAGCAGGAATTATTTCACATGCACCAGTTTAAATATGCAAGGACAGGAAATCACTGAATGTGGCTACCCCCACACCTGTAATTACTAGCAAATAACAAAATTCAGCCAACACTAGCTTTTAGTTCAAGTTACTGAAGAGCAGAATAACCAGTTAAAATTCCTTCAACACTCCTTCATACACAGTTTAAATCAATTTAAATACTGTATTTTTAAAAGAAAAAGTGCATAAAAGGTACTTAAATTCTCTTATACGTCCAGTTGAATATAACCAAGTTCTTAGCTTGCCAAGCTGAAGTTTTAAAGCAGGAATTATTTCACATGCACCAGTTTAAATATGCAAGGACAGGAAATCACTGAATGTGGCTACCCCACACCTGTAATTACTAGCAAATAACAAAATTCAGCCAACACTAGCTTTTAGTTCAAGTTACTGAAGAGCAGAATAACCAGTTAAAAATTCCTTCAACACTCCTTCATACACAGTTTAAATCAATTTAAATACTGTATTTTTAAAAGAAAAAGTGCATAAAAAGGTACTTAAATTCTCTTATACGTCCAGTTGAATATAACCAAGTTCTTAGCTTGCCAAGCTGAAGTTTTAAAGCAGGAATTATTTCACATGCACCAGTTTAAATATGCAAGGACAGGAAATCACTGAATGTGGCTACCCCCACACCTGTAATTACTAGCAAATAACAAAATTCAGCCAACACTAGCTTTTAGTTCAAGTTACTGAAGAGCAGAATAACCAGTTAAAAATTCCTTCAACACTCCTTCATACACAGTTTAAATCAATTTAAATACTGTATTTTTAAAAGAAAAGTGCATAAAAAGGTACTTAAATTCTCTTATACGTCCAGTTGAATATAACCAAGTTCTTAGCTTGCCAAGCTGAAGTTTTAAAGCAGGAATTATTTCACATGCACCAGTTTAAATATGCAAGGACAGGAAATCACTGAATGTGGCTACCCCCACACCTGTAATTACTAGCAAATAACAAAATTCAGCCAACACTAGCTTTTAGTTCAAGTTACTGAAGAGCAGAATAACCAGTTAAAAATTCCTTCAACACTCCTTCATACACAGTTTAAATCAATTTAAATACTGTATTTTTAAAAGAAAAAGTGCATAAAAGGTACTTAAATTCTCTTATCGTCCAGTTGAATATAACCAAGTTCTTAGCTTGCCAAGCTGAAGTTTTAAAGCAGGAATTATTTCACATGCACCAGTTTAAATATGCAAGGACAGGAAATCACTGAATGTGGCTACCCCCACACCTGTAATTACTAGCAAATAACAAAATTCAGCCAACACTAGCTTTTAGTTCAAGTTACTGAAGAGCAGAATAACCAGTTAAAAATTCCTTCAACACTCCTTCATACACAGTTTAAATCAATTTAAATACTGTATTTTTTAAAAGAAAAGTGCATAAAAAGGTACTTAAATTCTCTTATACGTCCAGTTGAATATAACCAAGTTCTTAGCTTGCCAAGCTGAAGTTTTAAAGCAGGAATTATTTCACATGCACCAGTTTAAATATGCAAGGACAGGAAATCACTGAATGTGGCTACCCCCACACCTGTAATTACTAGCAAATAACAAAATTCAGCCAACACTAGCTTTTAGTTCAAGTTACTGAAGAGCAGAATAACCAGTTAAAAATTCCTTCAACACTCCTTCATACACAGTTTAAATCAATTTAAATACTGTATTTTTAAAAGAAAAAGTGCATAAAAGGTACTTAAATTCTCTTATACGTCCAGTTGAATATAACCAAGTTCTTAGCTTGCCAAGCTGAAGTTTTAAAGCAGGAATTATTTCACATGCACCAGTTTAAATATGCAAGGACAGGAAATCACTGAATGTGGCTACCCCCACACCTGTAATTACTAGCAAATAACAAAATTCAGCCAACACTAGCTTTTAGTTCAAGTTACTGAAGAGCAGAATAACCAGTTAAAAATTCCTTCAACACTCCTTCATACACAGTTTAAATCAATTTAAATACTGTATTTTTAAAAGAAAAGTGCATAAAAAGGTACTTAAATTCTCTTATCGTCCAGTTGAATATAACCAAGTTCTTAGCTTGCCAAGCTGAAGTTTTAAAGCAGGAATTATTTCACATGCACCAGTTTAAATATGCAAGGACAGGAAATCACTGAATGTGGCTACCCCCACACCTGTAATTACTAGCAAATAACAAAATTCAGCCAACACTAGCTTTTAGTTCAAGTTACTGAAGAGCAGAATAACCAGTTAAAAATTCCTTCAACACTCCTTCATACACAGTTTAAATCAATTTAAATACTGTATTTTTTAAAAGAAAAAGTGCATAAAAAGGTACTTAAATTCTCTTATACGTCCAGTTGAATATAACCAAGTTCTTAGCTTGCCAAGCTGAAGTTTTAAAGGCTCAACAACTAACAGTTATGTTAGGAGGTGATGAGATGAAAACAGTGATGTATAATCAAACTTCAGGAAAGTCTCCACAAACAGATTATATTCCTGTGGAAGTTTGGAAATTAGGAGGGTAGAAAATGATAAATACCTGGAAGGTTTTGTTTTAACAGAATTTTAAAAGGAGGCAAAGTACCAACATCTTGGAAGAATGCTACGGTGGTTGTGTTACCTAAAGATGGCAAAGACCTTTCAGACCCAGGTTCACACAGACTCATTTCAATTTTAAACCATGATTATAAAGTGTTTATGTCTATACTAGTTAAAGGAACGGCAAACGTGTTGACAAAATTAACAGATATGGATCAGCGTGGTTTTGTGGAGAGGAGGAAAATATCTGACAATATTAATAGAACAATGTTGACACAGAGGGAAGCAAAATATAAGAAAATACCTCTTTTGTTGTTGAGTGCTAATGCAGAGGAAGCATTTGACAGAGTAAAGCTGGGGTTTTTATGAATATAGCATTGGAAGCATTTACATTCCTTAATATAGTAATAAGATTAGTTAGAAGAATACATAAAGGATTGGAGGTAACAAAGTGATAGGGTTCCTCTTAGATAAGCTGTGTTTGAAGAGGGGAATCAGGCAGGAGTGTCCTCTTTCCCCTTTGTTATTTGTTTTAAATTTAGAGCCACTGGCAAAGGAAATAAGGGACTCAGATATACAAAGATATAATTTGTATGGTAATCAAGAAAAGTTGCCTTTATTTGCATACATTTTGCACCTGAAAAATGCAGAAAAGAACATCTCAGTGTTGTGGAACATTCTGAGACAGTTTCAAGTCTTTTCGGAATATAAAATTAATGAAGATAAAACAAAGGCTACAGCTGTAAATTATGTACCCACGCCCAAATTGTTTTGGAAATACCCATATTTATAGGGACTTGATAAGATGAAGTATTTAGAAGTACGTATTAAAAAGGATTGTGTTATGGCAGCTAAAAATGTGGGAAGTGATGAAATAAAAGATAATACAAAACTTGAGAAATTGGAAACTCTCTATGGATGTGCATAGTAAGACAGAAGCAGTGAAAATGTTTTTAGTCCCTTTAGTCTTGTACACAAGGTCAGGCATACTTTTATCAACCCGAGGAGAAGTAGTGGACAATTAAAAAAAACTGAAAGAATTTATCTGTGAGGGAAAGAGGGCAAGAGTTAATTGAGATAAGCTGATCCTTCCAACAGAACGAGGTGGTTTAGGTTCACCTGATTTGAAGGGATATTTTATAGCTACACAGTTAAGGAATCTATACATAACACAAGTAGACGGTTATAATGCAAAGTGGAGAGGGATGATGATGAAGTGGGGAGAGGGGGGTTCAAGAAAGAGAGATGGTGGAAATTTGGATGCAGATTATTATGAAGAATAATAACCATACAGATTATTATACAACATTCATAAAGTAGCAGAAAGTATCCTAAGAACTATGCCAGTATGAGAAAGGAGATTTTGCTAACAGGGATGACAAGTGGCAGTGCAGAAAACAGGCAAGAGGAGGCTGGATGTTCCTGCAGAAACCAAGATACTGGGAGCAAATAACTCAAGCAGGGAAGGTAACAGAGTGGGGTGACGCCAAGAAGACATTTGGATTGCAGGCTAGTGACTGCCTTCCCTATCAGGGATTGATATCAGAGTATAGTCAAAGAGAAAGAGACTGGGGAATCCTAAATGAAAGACCTGCGCTGGTTAAGTTTTTAACTGAACTTAGAACAAAAGTGGTTGGTAAAAAAGACAATTACTAGGGCATATAACATACTGCACAACAACTATAGGAATCAAGCAGAAGAGGTCAGAAAAGATTGGGAAGGCAGATTAGATACGCAATTCACAGGGAAACAATGGGAGGGCATATGTATGGCTCCCAAATATGTAACAAAGTCTAAACGATTTAGGATTTTTGACTGGAAGTGTTTACACAGATGCTTTTATACCTCATGCAGACTCTAAAGAAATTTTCCCCAGGTAGATGGCAAATGTTGGTAGGGTTACCACGTGTCCCTCTTTGTGAGGGACAGTCCCTCTTTGGGCAGTTGCATCCTGTGAAAAAAAACTAAAAAATGGTAAATGTCCTGAGATTTTAGGACAAAAAATAATTCATACGTTTTCAGTAATAGTTGCATAAAACAGTTATATATCTTAAACGCCTAAATATTGTATGAAACAGCATAGGTTCATACTAGTCTATCTGCCCGAGGGCATTTACAAGCCTAGCCCATAGTTTTGTGGCTTACGCCACCCCTTTAGTATGGGGAACTATACCCATTATTTTGCTGTGCCTCTGTCGAGCAGTAACACTGAGGTAATCCCTGGGGTATATCTGCGATCTCCCATCCATTGGTCAAGGTTTCTCTTGAACAAGGCCAGCGAGGTGCTCTGCCTCACATATACCGGGATTTTATTCCACAGCATAGGGAGTCTTTGGGTGATGAATCTATCCCTCCAGCACGTCCTATTAATAGCCGTGTTGAGGTTTAAGTCTCCCGCCCTTGTGGCTCTGACGGATAAACAACTCAAATGCTACAAGAATAAGCTTTTATCTTGGGAAAAAAAGTGAAGTTCTGTCCTTTGCACTAGTAGTGGTTAAGTTTTATCCTTCAAAATTTCACGTTTGTCCCACTATGTGCATTTGAAAAGGTGGCAACCCTAAAATGTTGGAGATGTGATGGAAAAGACCATGGTAACTGAGAACATATGTTTTAGGAGAAAATGAGTTAGCAGACTTTAAACATTCCCATAGAATACTGTCAGGAATACTGGGTGAGAAAATGAGTGCAACTAAGGAAATCATTTTTCTCTAAGCTGGGATACAGGATCCAAATTGCCTAGACACAGTAAGATCTTAAGTTTAATTATGGTGGCTGCCAAAAAAGCAATTACTAGAAAATGGAAATCAGAATCTAAACCAACTATATTTGTAGTACTGAATACTGCAACAGAAATAAAAGAACATACATTTT
Source organism: Protopterus annectens (assembly GCF_019279795.1). Classification (NCBI taxonomy): domain Eukaryota; kingdom Metazoa; phylum Chordata; order Ceratodontiformes; family Protopteridae; genus Protopterus; species Protopterus annectens. The sequence continues at coordinate 1,092,873,075 of NC_056725.1, read as the reverse complement.
GATCTTTAGAAAAGGGTAGGATTAAATGACATTAAAAATGGATATTGTGGAGCAATGCACGCGGGAAAAAAAAAGTTCTTGAGGAGAAATGAGGGTTAAGAGAAGGCAGGAACTGAATAATGTAATATTCCTTAGAATACATGATATATAATATATGTGATGCATAATATTTTTAAATGTGATCTTGTTAATATGGTTTGAGTAAGTTTATACAAATGTAAGGTTGCCTGTGTCACAGATGTTAATTCAGTAAAGGTGTAAAACAATTCATGAAAAAGCTAAAAACATTGGGAGGGGAAAAATCAAGGTCAGTTTTTCAGTGTTATTCTAATTCACTTAAAAAGATGATAGAATTTGTTTTGCTTCAGCATGTATTTCAGAACAACTAGAATAAAACCTGAAAGCATAATGTCTGGTATTACTGATGGACGGTAATCCTCTAATTTCTAAAGAAATAAATGAGAGATATGGAAAAAATCAGGAAGGATATTTTCTAAGCACTTCGTATAAAACTAATGTCTGGCATTACTGACCAACTCCAATTGTCAGTGATTTACCAGAAAATCAACCCTTTTACAAGGGACAGTTGTTGTATCTTTCGGCTTTTTCCCGGTTAGGGGTCGCCACAGCGGAACTCCGGTCCGCTAATGATTGGCAGTAGATTTTTACATACCGACTTGCCAGGCCTGACGCACAACCTTCAACGAAGGTAAGCCCCATTTACGCATGTCTCCACACAGAAGACGCTTTAGATGACAATCGAACAGGACAATGTCTTACTGTGAGGCGACAATGCTACAGCAGCACCACCACCCTGTACAGGCCAAAAATTTGAGACAAAAACAAGGAAACTGGCATTCTACACAGTTGACAGGTATGGATAAGTCTTTGGCTACTTTATTTAGCAAACAGCTGATGAGGCTGAGAACCTGGTGCAAAACAATTAAATTGTTAAGGAAATAAAACTATGCAGCTGCATAGAATAGCAGCTAGCTATATGCATATCAGGAGGGAAAAACTGCTCCTGTATGACCAAAACACATTAGACAACAGACCCACTGACAGCTGCAGTCAATGCGTATTACTTAAACACCAGTGGACTTGCAATGAGTCATTTTACTACATAAAAATTCTGGGAGACTGCAGTGGCTAATGTCTGCCATTTAAAAAAATAGCAAAGCTATCATATTAGACTTAAAAATGTACTCACTCCGCATGTCCAAGTTAGAACTCTACAGCACTAACATTTTTATAAAGTCAGGTCTCTCTTGCAGACCAGAGTCCTCTGGGACAGCAGGCATTAGGGTAGCACAACACTAATTGCATCTTGCTTGTGTCCACAAACATGAGGATGTAAAATTAAATGTAAACATTAGATTCAGTCCATATCTGAGCCTGTCATTTGACTTCCACCAAGTCTGCCATGGGTGTTGGGGTGAGAGTTACAAACCCAGGATAGGAATTTGTCTGGCCACACAATAATGGTGGAGGCATGTAGGAAAGGAAGAGGCTATCTGAAGCAAATATATGAAGAACTGTTAAGTTTAAATAGTGGGAATAATGGAAACATACCCCTAACTCCTACCCTAATGGAAGAAGCCAAATGAATAACAATCAAGTTGAGTTGAGTTGTTGAGAAGAAGAGGGGGAAGTCAAAAATACTAGCGCTGCTCAGGTGAGAAAACAGGACTGTGAAAGATATTTTGTTTTGCTTTAAAGTACTCATGCTGAGTGCTGAATAATGCACAATTAAATTGGAACTTGGCATGTTCCATCCATGTTCCAGCGTGACTGTGCATCAGTTGGAACAATGCAAAGATATCTGCAGTGACACTACTTTTATGGGCCCCCCAGATTTCACCCAGCCCTGTATAAAAATATCAGTATACCAAGCACTTCCTTCACACCTGCACTGCAGCAACAGGACTTAGACAAATATGGTGATTCAGGATGAACAGAACACATTTTACTTACTTCATCTAAATCTTTGATGAAAACAGGTTTTTCCTCAATGCCCAATGACATTGGCTCAGTCACTGGAATTCTAACTTCTTCAAATATCTTGTTGTTCTCTCTCTCAATTCCTTCAGGTAAAAGCATCTGTACATTTAAGAAAACAATTGTTAGCACTAGAAAATAACAAAACAGCAAGTACAAAGAAATTTGAGATCAGTGACTTTGTGTAAAACACAAACACAGAACAATTATTTTTACCAAACATTGTACCACATAAATATTTACACCACAATTCTATTTTTCGTGAATCCGTAAAGCAAATGCAGCACTGTTTGTTTGATCTCCCTTCTAAAATACTTTGCTACATTACTTTCATATTCCATTTCACACCAAATTAGGTCTGCAAATATTTTTTTGCACTATCCTGCAAAATGAAGCCAAACAGAAACTACCTGGAAAAGGTTAAGGATATCTGCACGGTTACCCAGAGATTGCCTGAGTAGAGGACTGGTCCTGGCTGTAAATAGGCCATTTAATGCCTTCAGAAGACTAGAAACAGAGAACAGTAAAGGACATCTAATTTTGCACAGATAGAGGATGATATACAGAGAAATTTACAGACAAAAAATGCTTCACATTGTTAAACAAGCAGAATTACTGAAGTACTTCAATACTGAAAAAAAATTGGGGGGGGGGGGCTACAAGACAGCTTGTTTAAACTATTCCAAAGAAATGCCGTGAATAGAGAAAATAAATAATTATGGCGAGGAACAAAAAATCAAGTCATGAAACTAATATATGGTAGAGAAAACAGGCAATGCAAGGCTGTAATTCTGCAATGAAAGAGGAGTAGATGCATACAATGGACTCAGAACATATGCAGGCAAATGCAACTGAAGCTCAAACAAACAACAAAATGAAAAACACCACAGTCCATGATGGAAAATTAACCTAATTAGTATAACAGTACAGTTATGTGAGTGCATCCACCATAATGGGAAGCGTTATCAACTAAAGTGCATGTTAACAAAGACAACACAAATGATAAAAATGTATATAGCCACCATATCAGCTGTTCTGTGAAAATTTCTGCAGTAGGTAACTTAGGATTTCTTCTGATAACACCAGAGTATCCTATGTCTGAATTTTCTTTCATTCATAGTTGGGGGAGTGTGTATATGTCTCCAGGTGGGTCACACTTTTTTATATCATGGACTGGACAATGATGACTTATTACAATTCACAGATGGCAATCTCAGTGAGTGTTGCTGCTGTTAACCAGTATCACTGAAAACCACTTTCAGCAATAAAGAAAATGTTTTTGCAAGGGGGCAAGTCCCCCTCCACAACCCCTTGTGAGAAGTCTTAACTTTTATATACAAACTCCATGGATGGGCAACAGTGGCAAAAAGAGGCAACCTCAATCATCAATGAAAATGGCTTTTGGTGATACTGTTTCACAGGAACAGTTCTCACGGAGACTGCCATTGTCATCTCAACTGACTTTCAACTACGCCCTTATGCTATGCTGTTTAACTCCAATCAACTCAGCAAGCACAGCCTGAAAGGAAAGGAAACAAAGATTCATGTAGATTCACCAAAGGAGATTTCAGCAAATGTCACAATGCAAAATGAAAGCATTGCCAGAAGCTTTGAGCAAGCCTCAAAGTATTTTATTTTAGTTATTTTTAATTACTTAATTATTTTGAAAAAGGGCAAGGCCATTTGCTTACAAGTATGGAGGGACATCCACATACGGTTTTACCTAAATTGATCTAATGGTAATATCACCATGAAAAATATCTAAAAAAAATTTAAAACATAAAACATTAGTACAACTGATACTAAAAAGCAGGGAAGGTGTGATCTCAGAGTTAGTACATTTAAGTAGGGGGGTGGGGGTGTAAGGGACAAAAAATATTTGTTTTTCCATTTTCTCAATATTTTTTGTTGAGATACTTTCATGTTGATATTATCAGCATTAGATCCATTTACGGACTAAGAAAAACAGTCAAGATAAGGCAATAGGAACCAAAAACTGTCTAGTTTATTAGTATTAGCAACCATGTATCACAATAAATAACAAGTAGGGACTCTTTCATCCATAAAGACTTAATCAGATAATGGAGTCATTTCTTTCCTTCACACATGTAAAACCTTGTAGCATACCACATGACTTAAAGGGCAACTAAATTTTAAAACCGTACACAACATAGTACAAAATAGTAAAGATCTACACAGTTTAAAATGGTTTCATATAATTTATGTATTGTTCTTTTAAAATTTAGTTATGCTTTATGTCATGTGATATGCTACACGGTTTTATAAGTATGAAGGAAAGAAATGACTCCATTATCTGATGAACTCTTTACAGATGAAAGCGATATGCCATAGGATGATTTAAAAAGTACTTAGGAGTATATTTGGAAAGTGTGTGCCTCACTTCAAGCTCTTTTTTCTCTGGAATAAATGGGACAAATGAATTGTTCTGTCTTGGAATATATGCACCATTTTCAGGTGAAATCTAAGCTGGCAGTGCACATTCGAGGTAAGAAGGGCATGCTCCTCAAGATTTTCCAGGCACAAAGCAAAAATGGAGCTGAATGGAATATAAGGAGAGATTGGATTGTAATTTTGGGAGATAACATGATTAGTCCTTAGGGGCAGTTGAACCTAAAAGTTGACAGACTTCAAAAACAGGTGATGGCCATCAAGAGCATCTTCCAACATATAAAATGCACAGCTACTGAGCTAGCCAATTTTAAAGGAGGATGGGCAAGATGGGCAGTTATTATAATCAAGTTAGAAGGACATAACAGAGGGCTAAGTCTTTAACGATGGACAAAATGCAGAACTCCTTTGAAAAACTGAAGTAGGCTGTTCAGTCAAATGCAATGTGGTTAAATTCTGAATTTGGCAAATTAGATGAAAGATGGGAGTCACTGTCTAAGTGAGGTTGCCATCTACCCACAACTGCAGCTTTAACCATAAGGAGTGCAAGTAGTATGACCCCCTCCATAGAAAATGTGAAGGGGTACAGACTGCCCCAAAGCAAAATAACTTTGTACAGAAACTTCATTATTGGACATTTGGCTGAACTTTCAGCAATTCTGTTTACTATGGAAACCTGTAATCAACCAAATGACTTACATCCTTAGAGAATGACTTAAACAGCCAAACTAGGCCAAAGTTACACCCGCTGCAACAGGTATGCACTGTGACAAAAGAACAGCTGAAGCCCAACTTACCCAGGTTTCTGAGGCAAGTCAAGACCATAAGCGAGCTAACCAACTTAAGTGACAGAATAACTCTTTAACCTACGTCTAACAAGTGGAAGGCTTCCTGTTGGCTTCATTCACCTCAGAAACTTCTTATTGGAGATTCAGTACGAGTAAAGGAGTTAAAGGAGGAGCTGGGACCAAAGATGGAGAGGACTGTTGCCTTAACTTTAGGAAACTTTACTGGTCAGGGCCTGAGAACAAGAAACCACAGCCTTCTCAGCCAACAACGGATGAGTTTTAGTCTTTCTTTTCTTAATACAATTACATGTGGGCAAGGGGAAAAAGGCATACAAAAATCTTGCTAAAGGCTAGAGAATGCACCACTATCAATTATTTCTTCTACTGCTGATTTACTGCTGAAATGTCCACAAAAAGGGAAGACAACCTTCTTCCAAGTGGCAAAAGGATTTGCTGCCATGGTAGAGCATTCCCAAAATATGTAGTCAAGACAGTGTTCTTGACTCCTCTTATCCAGGGCAGAATTAGAGTTGGGACTGAAGGAGATAGCCAAGAGGTTCAATTGCCCTAGGATGTGAATGTCTGCAAGGTTATACCCCAGTTTGTGCTGGACTCACACAGTCTCTCAGTACACAGTGTGTGTGTGTGTGTGTGTGTGTGTGTGTGTGTGTGTGTGTGTGTGTGTGTGTGTGTGTGTGCGTGCGTGCGTGTGAGTGAGAGAGAGATGCTCTGTTTGCTGCTCTCAGCTTCCTTTTATAGCTTTGGCCTATACTGGTGGCAGAGAGAGAGAGAGAGAGAGAACTCTAAGACCTAGGTGATCACAGCTTAATTTGGAGTGAGGGAGCCTGACATTGCAGGCAGGGATAATGGGTGTGATCCTCTTATGGAAAAAAGGTGGGCATGTGCACAACAGTACAGGCATGCAAGCTGATTCTGGAAGAGACTGTGGAAACAACCGAATGGTATTTTCAAGTGGGTTGGAAAGTCCTGCTAACATCATCCCCTTGTAGGAGTGAGGGACAGTTCAATTCAGATATCCACTGCATGCCTCGGAGCCAGGTTGCTGCTAAGTGAGTACATGGGGATATGGTAAAAAAAGGAATTCCAAACTACCCTTAGGACAGGTCCCTGCGCCGGGGCCAGCAATCAGAGACTCAATTCTCACAACTGACTGGTGAGGGACGGTCACTAAGAGCAAAGATGGGTTTCACAGAGTATTTTCAGCTGCAGTTCCTTGCACCAAACACAATTTCCCTTAAGAGCACACAGGGAACAGACTCCGGACCTAGGAATGGACTCTCTCCTAACCCAGACAAAACTCCACACTGACCACTCTGGAGCTCTGCGTTTCTGTTCCCAGTAGCTGATACACACACACTTGGATATTTGAGTTTCACACACACCTACACACATGGGAAAAGCTGGCAAAGATTTACTAGCTGTGCCCCTTTCTGCCCAGACTCTGAAGTAATCATGCTGCCACCAGTCAGCTACCCTAAGGCTTTTACAAAGGGTACCCAATTATACAATTATACTGTAAAATTAATAGCAATACAAATAGTAGGATGTGACCAAATAAACAAGGCTTTCAGGAATGGCCACAGTATCACTAAAACAAGCATAAGTACTCTCAAGATGTTAAAAATATTCTCTAAAGGGCCAGCCACAATGAAAGGTATTAATACATTTAATAATAAATAATAAAACAGAAAACATGAGAATGCTGAATACAATAAACAGTTTCAACCGCAGAGATATAAAAAATAATACAGTTGGATAGTTTCTCACACATGCAGAAAACAGTACTAAACTATTCTCACTAAATGCCCCTGACTGACTCAACAATTACTCTTCCCTGACTACTTACTAAAGCAAGGCAAGCTGATGTGTGCTCAGTGTCTTATCACAGCAAAAGCCAGATGTCAGTCTTTGTGTTGATCTGTAAGATACATAACAGGTCAGAAATATTTCCTGTCAGGTTCTAAAGTGCTGCTGCTAGAGTTCCAAAGAAACCAGATGCTGGTTAAAGAATGACATCACCACTGGTCACCTGACTCTGGTACAATACACACAGAGCTTTGCTAAGATCTGTGGCAGCATCTGAAAGCTATAACACAACTTCAAACTTTCTACCCTTCCAGGGTTCTCTGATAAACATACACATTTGATCAGTTACAATAATACAACAGAATATACATGCAAACATTATTTCTGTCCAGCAGGTCCTACTGTTGATGCATTTTTAACACAAGAAACTTTACACACATATTTTTAATTCAAACATCTGTACAAATCAGTGTGATAGTCAAGTAACTTAAAATTCTTTACAAAACCCCAGAGAGTTATGCCAGCATATGTACACACATGGCACAGATGGCACTAACTTACAGCATTCACAACCCCAATGGCCCAATCCTGGCAGACTCGTCCCATATAAGAGAGAAAGAATGCGTGAATTGGCTGGGAGAGGCTGATAGGCAAGCAGCATGGGCAACATGAAACACAAAGCCACACGCAAAGCTTTTAGGGCAAAAAACACTTTAAACAATGCGCTTACAGATACATATGACTGCTGTGGTGCACCTCCACTCAACCCGGTAAGAGTGCAGTAGTAAATATCTTTTGTGAGAACAACTGATGGGTTCTGCTTTAAGAATGGAAATCCTACCAACATGCTGGAGGTAATCTTCTACCACTCTACAATCCAGTGACAAAGGTCCAACATCCAAAGGAGGTCCACGAGAGAGAGAGAGAAGGACAGACGGGCGCCTTTACAACCACTTACACTGCATGATATGCATCCTCAAGAGTGGCTGCATTAATGCCCAAGAAGATCTCATAATGGATAAAATGTTACCTTAAAAATGTAGAATAATAAAGGAAAGAAGAGACCAAAGTACAACAGCAAGGAAGCACAGAATAGAGAAAACTATAAAGCAGCAGAGACCAGAAACATCCCTGTGGTTAAGAATACAGAAAAGGGAACATACTATCAAAAATCCTTAGAAAGACAGATGCAGTAAAACTAACACATGGCATCAAAACAGACCAGGATTTATCATACACTACTTCCAGACAAAGGATACACAGAAAGATGGAGTTTGTAAACCAATGTGTTGATTTCAGTTCACCTCTCCTTAGTATTCCTGCATCAAACATGCCTAGACACCTGTCATGCAATTCTGAAAACTAATTTGAAACATGCATCCAAGTACAACAGAATAATCTAAATCTACTCTGGAGGGAGAGGACTTCTGACAGCGTAGTCCTAAAAGGCGGAATCCATTTTTTTTAATGTTTTTTCAAACCTTCTTTTTAACTTCAAAGCAATTAGGGGAAACAGAAGGGGAATGATAGCAAAAACAGGACTGACTTAACTGATGATACAAATAAAGGGTAGAAAGGGCCTGAGAAAACAAAAAATCCTGAAGGAGCTTTCTACAACTTCTTTTAGTAGCACTATTGAACCAAAGGCAAGAACCCAATAATAGTACAATGCAAGATTTGCCCAAACAATACAAACATTCATTGTGCCTGTCAGCAAGAGAAACTACTGAAATGCAATCACATTTAGTGAAAATAACCATAGACACTGCAAGAACGACAAGTGAGTGTGAAGAAACTGTATTACACTACTGTGATTATTTTTACATAAATTGTGGTAACGTTTTGTAAAATGTCAGTGGAATTACAGTAAAACTGTCAAAGTCAAACTACCTTGGCTTCTCAGAGTCCTTACTTGTGCTCCAATGAGCTGGGTTTGTCTAGTGAAATTAAATGCTGGAGGCAATGGATGCGTGAGGATGGAAGTGAGGAGCTAACACCAGCTCGCCAAAAAGTACAGTTTTGTACCTACCATAAATGTAGATGTTCGAAGATCCATATTGCTGCAGTCCTAACACTTGGGTAGTCCGCTGTCTCTCGGTCGGCCCGAATATCAGAGTATAAGGCTGACGTCGGTCAAGGCGCATTTGACTGACATCAGAACGTCAGGGTACAAATGCGCATGACCGACGTCATATCCTCAGTCTTTTCTTGCCCCAGATGTCAGAAGACCCTAAAAAGAAAGGTCAAAACCCATAGACAACAACCAAACAACCAACCAACCTAACACTAAAAATATGTACAATATAAACAACATATACAATATACCTCAGATTGATAACCCAGCCCACACAACCGCCTCAAACTACAGAGGGAAGGAGGGAGGTATGGACTGCAGCAATGTGGATCTTGAACATCTACATTTATGGTAGGTACAAAACTGTACTATGTTCTTCATCTCACATTGCTGCAGTCCTAACACTTGGGTAGAATCCCAAAGCAGAGGTAAGGGAGGATGGCTAAACTATAATGAAGCAGGAGCTGCCAAAATGCCCTGCAAAACAGCAGTGGCAAAACCAGCCCTGGATTTAGAGTACAGTGGAAGGTGGTAATGCCTAGAGAAAGTATGCACTGAACTCCAAGTAGCTGCCTCCAAAATATCCTTAGTTGCCACCCCTCAAAAAAGCTGTTGAAGTGGCAGTAGCCCTAGTGGAATGAGGCCTAATCCCAGCTGGAATCTCTTTGCCATGATGGGAATAACAGAAAGCAATGCAAAACCCAATCCACTTAGAAATAGTCTGTTTTGACACGGGCTTGCCCTGAGAACACAAAGCAAAAGAAACTAATAACTGCTGAGATTTCCTGAACCCTTTAGTTCTGTCCAAATAATATTGCAACTGCCTGTGTACATCTAAAGTGTGCAAAATCTTTTCCCCTTTATTTTGGGGATTTGCAAAAAAAGTAGGCAAATGAATAGCTTGGTTTAAAGCCACACTAGAAACCACTTTAGGCATAAAGGAAGGATTAGTACGTAAAGATACCCTATCCTTATGGAAAATTAAGAAAGGCTCAACTGCCATAAGGGCCTGCAATTCAGAAACCCTTCTTGCAGAGGTAATGGCCAACAAAAAAGCAGTCTTCCATGACAAATATTTCAACTCAGCAGTAGCTGCAGGCTCAAAAGGTTGTAGAGTGAGTTTCTCCAACACAAAATTGAGATCCCAAGCAGGAGTAAGAGCTCTTCGTGGGGTCTTATATTCTTTGCCCTCTAAGAAATTGCTTGAACAAAGGATGAGAAAACAATGGTGGGTCACAGTCGTAGTGAGCTGAAATTGCTGCAGCATGAATCTTAATAGAAGAGAAGGACAAACCTTTGTCCAATAACTCAGTAAGATATTGAAGAGCCACACTTAAATTAGGCTCAGAAACATCCAAATCCTTTGCTGCACTCCAAAACAAAAATCTCTTCCATTTATCTGCGTACACTTTCCTTGTACTAGGCCTTCTAGCTTCCAAAATCACATTCAAAACTTGTTGTGGAAGATGAGACCCTCTATGGTTCAAAACAGAATATGCCAGGCTGTTAGGTGAAGAGAGTGAAGTTTGACATTGAGCAAATGACTGTCCTCCTGGGACAACAGGTGTGGAATCAAAGGCAAAGGCCATGGAGGCTTCCGTACTAGACTTCTCAGTAATGGGTACCAGTGCTGTCGAGGCCAATCTGGAGCTATCAAAATCATCCTTGGCTTGTCCTGTCTGACCTTCAGAAGTACCTTTGGGAGGAGAGGCAGAGGTGGAAAGGCATACACATGAAGATTTTTCCAACTGAAAGAAAGAGCATCCACTTTCCAAGCTGTGGGATGAAACCTCTTAGTGCAAAACTTTGGCAGCTGGTGGTTTAGTGGAGAAGCGAACAGATCTATGTCTGGAGTTCCCCATGACACTGTCAATTTCTGAAATACATGAAGATCCAGTTTCCACTCGTGGGGATCCATGATTTGTCTGCTTAACACATCTGCTAAGGAGTTCTGTGCTCCGGCAGAAACCTTGCCTGAAGATTTAGTTGTAAACTGAGAGCAGTCTCCCACAAAATCATTGCTTGCCTGCATAGAGGATAAGAATGTGTTCCCCCTTGCTTGTTGATGTACCACATGACAGTTGTGTTGTCTGTTAGAATCAACACCTGCCCTGGAAGAAGTAAATCCTTGAAAGCTATTAATGCAAACTGGACTGCTAACATCTCCTTCAAGTTGATATGTAGATGCTGTAGTCTGACAGGCCACTTGTCTTGTATCCACTTTCCATTGAGATGAGCTCCCCAAGCTTTGTCTGAGGCATCTGTCGTTAAAATCTGACTCGCCTCTGGCCGGGTCACAGAGAGTCCCTTGTTTAGGTGACATTCCTGAGCCCACCACAAAAATTCCTTTTGAATGCAAGGTATTATTTGAATGACAGTGTCCAGATCCTGGCAGTGCTGTGTCCATACATTTTTGAGATACCATTGCAGCTTCCTCATATGCAGTTTGGCATTGGGAAGCACCAGAATACAAGATGCCATGAACCCTAAGGCTTGAAGGACTGTCCTTGCAGTCAGCCCGGACTGAAGAGATAGTTGATGGAAGTAAAGGGAAAGATTCCTTTGTTTGTCCGGGGTTAAAAAGGCCATCTGGGATGCTGTATTCAGTCTTACACCCAGAAAGCACATGTCTTGAGAGGGTACTAGACTGGACTTTAATTCGTTCACAGAATACCCCAGGCATCTTAGCACTGCTATCACATATTCCAAATGATGAAGAAGCTCGTCCCTTCCTTGAGCCAGAATCAGGCAATCGTCCAAATAAGGATAGATTTGTATTCCTTTTAGCCTGAAGAAAGCTATCACTGGAGCCAGAACTTTCGTGAATACTCTGGGCGCAGTAGATAAGCCAAAGGGCAATGCAGAGAACTGATAGTGAGAAGTCCCAGTCCGAAAACGCAGATACTTCCTGCAACTTAGTCTGATAGGAACATGGAGGTAAGCCTCCTTGAGATCCAAAGTTACCATCCAGTGATCCTTGCCCAGTAGATGTAAAAGCTGCTGTAACGTCAACATTTTGAACTTGGGAATGTCCAGATAAGTGTTGAGGATAGATAGATCCAAAATTGGTCTCCACGTATTCCCCTTTTTTGGTATTAGGAACAGGCGAGAATAAAATCCTAGGCCCCTTTCTGGCATAGGAACCGGCTGTATGGCCCCTATTTGGAGTAACAGAGAAATTTGTTTGTGAGCCTCTATTCTTTGTTGAGGAGGAATGTCTGGCATGCCTTTGAAAGGAGGCAAGGTATGGAAATAAAACCTGTAACCGTGGTGTATGATATCCAATACCCATCTGTCTTGGGTAATTATACTCCAATTTTCTTTGAAAAGTGCCAACCTTCCTCCCAAAGGTGCTGCCAGGCGAGAAGGTTCTGGCAGCTGAAAAGGTAGGTCATTGGGTCTGTTTACGAAAGGACTGACCCCTGCCCTCACCCGAAGACTGAGCAGGAGAACTCCCTGTTCTAGGCCTGAAAGAGCCCTGACCTCTGCCCCTGCCACGTCTAGATCTACCCCTAGACTGGGAATCATAAGAAGGATACGTCCACCCCTTAGTAGGCCAATTTCTACTAAACTTTGGAGGCTGAACCTGCAAAAAATCTTTAACAGTCTGCATAGACTTAGCCTTGTCTTCCATTTTCTTTAAAACTGCTTCAACAGGAGAACCAAACAAGACATCAGATTGTAAAGGAGCATCCAAAATCCTTGTTTTAACATGGTCAGATAAATTTTGATCCCTCAGCCAGGCATGCCTGCGAAGAACTGACCCAGTGGCAGCCACCCTAGACGAGGCCTGTACAGCATCAAAACCACATTGCAAAGAATGCTTACCCACCTGTTCAGAAACATGCACTAAATCTTGTAACTCTTTACAATCAATACCTTCCGCCAGAGCATCAACCTTAGACTTCAATTGTGAAAGGAGATAATTCTGATATTTCAACATGTGAAACTGGCAATTCAAAGCTCTCATGGCTAGAGTGGAAGAAGTATAAACTTTCTTTCCCCATCTATCCAAGGCCCTGGCCTCTTTATCTGCAGGAACCGGATTCTTGACAACAGAAGCCTTAACACCCTTAGGCCCCTGGCTAACAGTTTCTGGGTCTGCCCTAGGACTCTTAAAAGATACTTATGAGCTTCAGGCACCCTGTAATACCTATCTGGTTTAACAGGCGCAGGAGGCAAAGAATCAGGATTAAGAGAAGCCTCTGCAAACACATCTTCCACCACATTCAGAACAGGAGGTATAGCCAAAGGCCTATGCTGGGGTAAAACAAAATTCCCTAAGCCTTTTCCTGGAATCAGAGAAGTCCTGACCTTCCCATTTAAAATGCTCTCTCATGGAATGAAGAGTCTCTGAAAAGAAAAATCCTCAGGAGGAGAAGCAGAAGGAGTAGAATCATCCACATCAGAATCAGAATAAGGAGAATACTCCTGCAAGTCTTCAGCAAGACTCAGACACATCCGAAGCCTGCTCATAATCCCCCAACACTGGTTCCATCCTAGGCCTCTTATCAGGAGGGGGCATAGAGCCTCTAATTAAAGTAATTAAATCTTCTGCCATTTTAAGCATGTGCTTCTTGGGCACAGAACCTGAAGAACTAGGAGTGACACCCACAGAAGCTAAACTAGACCTGCCTCTAGGAGAAGCCTTGGAAACAGAAAGAGAGGGCCTAGACACCTTAGGAAGGGAGGGGAGTACAGTAATCTGAGAAGCCCCTGCAGCCTGACCTGCCTCCTGGGAGGCCACATCCTGTAAAATCAAAGTTTCTCCCTGGGACTCCAGAGAGGCCTCCGTCGGAACCACCGGTTCCACTGACGCCTCTAAAGAACCGGCGTCCGGTTCGGACGACTCCTCTAACCTAGGTTTGACTGCCTTGTCTTTGCGCTTCTTTGAGGAAGCCGGCGTTGGAGCATCCGACGGCATATTGTAATTGCACCGCTTCCCAAAGACCAACCTGGCATAATCTAACCTTCGCTTAATAGTGCGTTTATTGAACCTAGCACAAAAGCGACACCCAACAACGTCGTGCTCAGGTCCCAAACAAGGTATACACAAATTATGGTAATCCCTATGCGGTATCTGTTTCCCACAAGAAATACAGTTATTCACTTTTTCTGACATCCGGTAAACCACTGAGGCAAGAAAAAAACAAAATATTCTAACGGGTACTTAACCAACTCTGACTTCGGTCTGAAACTCCGAATTCGAAAAATTTCAGAACGCCGAACGGCACTTGCAACACTGCTTCTGCATCGGACCATGCGGCAAAAAAGACAGAGGATATGACGTCGGTCATGCGCATTTGTACCCTGACGTTCTGATGTCAGTCAAATGCGCCTTGACCGACGTCAGCCTTATACTCTGATATTCGGGCCGACCGAGGGACAGCGGACTACCCAAGTGTTAGGACTGCAGCAATGTGAGATGAAGAACATCTAGGGTGAGAGAGGCTGCCTAGGCTTACTGCAATAGCGTCATTCAGCATTCTTCTTTATGCCACTTTTTGTTCAAAAATATTTTTCTTTGTGCAAGTTTATAACTGCATGTATTTTTTTTTTACCAAGTGCAATGTTTATCTTCTTATATTTCAATAACTTCATTATTCTATTTTAAATGCTTGTGGCCGGTGATTTATTATTAGCTTAGGGGGTGACGACTAGAATTAAAAGTTCTGTACTCACCATAACTGGGCATCTGTGTTGTCCATTTGCGTGCTTCCTCAATACATAGGTTCGGATCTGATCCTCAGATTTGATTCAGCCATATACTCCAGACTGTAGGACTCAACTCTCAAGCTCCTCCCTCTATCCAGAATGCCTGAGTCCATCCCCATTACCTCAGATTGAGTTTGTTGCAATAAAGCCCATAAAATTAGAGAGAGGTAGGAACAGCACAGAACAAAGGAAGGGATCATACCTGAACAGTTAGTTCCAAAGACATGGTCCAACAGGTTTCTCCAAAAAATTGAAAGATAGGGGATAGAAGGGAGGCAAGTTGAAGAAGAATGAAAATGGACAACGCAGATGCCTAGTTATGGTTAGTATATAACGTAAATCTGATATTATCCTTTTTCTTTTTCCCCAAAACATAGGACAGAGTTACCCAGCTACGGTGATCTTAATTGGCCCTCATGAAAGGATATTCCGGAGTACTGCCGAACCAAAGGCAACTCTGTTTCTAGACATAATATCCAATTTGTTATGAGTAACAAAGGTGTGAGCATATTGCAGCTACACAAATATCATCAACAGATGTTCATGACCAGAAAGCAGAAGCAGTAGCCATGTCTCTGGTTGAATGAGCCTTGACTGGTTTAAGTAGGGGAATGCCTTCTTGCAAACAGATCCAAGAGATGCATTCTGTAATCCATATAGTCTAAGTGACTTTAGACACTGGAAGACCCAGTCTCTTTGGTAAAAAGGGCACAAATAACTGATATGATTTTCTGATTTGTTTTGTCCTATGAAAATAAAAATCTGTGTATATCAAGGCGATGAAGCATGTACTCTCCTTTACTCAAAAAATTTTGAAAGAATAGTGGTAAATGAATGGATTGGCTAATGTTATTTTCTAAGACTACCTTAGGTAAAAAGGAAGGGTTTTTGTCCGTAAGGTAACCCCACATTTATGGAAAATAATGTATGGGGTCTTTGAACAAAAAGCCTGGAGTTCAGAAATCCTATTTGCAGAAGTAATGGAAAAGTACAGTTGTGTATACTTACCATAAATGTAGATGTTCGAGTGTATTCACTGTTGCAGTCATTACATTTGGGTTATCTGCTTGCAGGTAGCCCTCAGTTGGCCTGATTAACAAAGTCTTGGGTCCTGTGTCGGTTACTGTCCCTTCTTCCATGATGTCATGGGTATAAAACATGCAGCCAACGCCATTACATCCCCTCCTAAGGGGAAGCAATTAAATATAAAAGTACCTCCAACAAAAAAGCAAATATACCAAAAAGGCTTTTAAACATAGTAAAGGAAAGTAGAGGTATAGCCAAAAGAAGTTAGGGGGCTGGAGGGAGGGTAACCAGGAATGCATCAGTGAATACACTCGAACATCTACATTTATGGTAAGTGTACACAACTGTACTATGTTCTTAGTGTTGCACTGTTGCAGTCATTACATTTGGGTAGATTCCCAAAGCTATGGTTGGGAGGAGGAGTTTAGATAGCATTAAGGCCAACTATAAGGCCCTGCAAGACTGCAGTGGCAAAGCCAGCTCTGGATTTAGAGAAAATTGGCAAATAATGCTTGATGAGAGTATGTACAGAACTCCAGGTAGCAGCTTCTAGGATGTCCCTGTTAGGGACGCCTCTGAGAAAGGCTGTAGAGGTAGATGCAAGCCCTGGTGGAGTGAGGTCTGATACCCTGGGGGATAGGTTTTCCATGGTGCTTATAGCAGAAATGAATGCAATGGCTTATCCATTTAGACATGGTTTGCTTTGAAATAGCCTTTCTCTCTGCCCCTGCAGCAAATGCCACCAGCAGTTTTTCAGATTTCCTTTGAGGTTTAGTCCTGTCCAAGTAGAATCTAAGCTGTCTGTGCACATCTAAGGAATGCAGTATCCGTTCTCCTTTATTTTGTGGATTGGGAAAGAAGGTTGGCAAATGAATGGACTGATTAAGAGCCACACTGGATACCACCTTGGGCATGAAGGATGGATTGGCTCTGAGGGCCACCCTGTCTGCATGAAAGATGATGAAAGGCTCCGCTGCCGTAAGGGCCTGCAATTCAGATACCCTTCTAGCTGAAGTGATTGCTAAAAGGAAAGCTGTTTTCCAAGAAAGAAATTTTAAGTCTGCTGTAGCAGCTGGCTCGAAAGGAGGTAGAGTGAGTTTCTCCAAGACAAAGTTAAGGTCCCAGGCTGGGGTTGAAGCTCTCCTGGGTGGTCTCAAATTTTTGGCCCCTCTGAGGAACTGCTTGAGCAGTGGATGAGAGAAGAGGAGAGGCGTGGATTTTAATGGAGGAAAAAGACAGGCCCTTGTAAAGCATCTCAGTTAAGTATTGTAAAATCTGAGGTAAATTTGGTGCTGCTGTGCTCATCCCTTGAGACTGGTTCCAGGCACAGAATGTTTTCCATTTTTCAGCATAACATTTTCTAGTACTAGGCCTCCTTGCCTCTTAAATGATATCCATCACAGGTTTGCTAAGAGATGGTAAAGAAGAGATTAAGTAATTAGCCAGGCTGCAAGGTTCAGTGTTAGAAGCTGAGGGTGCAGAATCTGGTTCTCCTGCTGAGACAGCAGGGAAGGAGTCTGAGGCAG
Source organism: Protopterus annectens (assembly GCF_019279795.1). Lineage (NCBI taxonomy): Eukaryota > Metazoa > Chordata > Ceratodontiformes > Protopteridae > Protopterus > Protopterus annectens. The sequence goes on along the minus strand of NC_056725.1, from coordinate 1,092,855,712 downwards.
GTGCCATGGAGATAACCATGACACACTGCACAGGAGGGGGTACCAGCGTTGACGCGGCCAGTCTGGAGCAAAGAAAATCATCCTTGCTTTTTCCTGTTTGATTTTTAGTAGTACTTTGGAGAGCAGAGGCAGAGGGGGGAAGGCATAGACTAATAGGTTTTTCCAGCTGAAGGACAGAGCATCCACTTTCCAGGCTTGTTTGTGGGGAGTCCTTGTGCAAAATGTGTCCAATTGGTAGTTCTGGGGAGAGGAAAACTGGTCTATATCTGGGCTCCCCCATTTGCTTGTCAGCATGTTGAAAATCCTTGGCTCCAGTTTCCACTCATGTGAGTCCATGAGGTTTCTGCTTAGTCCATATGCCAGTGTATTTAATTTTCCTGGCAGGAATTGAGCTTGCAGGTGCACTTGGTAGCTCAAGGCTGTGTTCCACAATACTATGTCTAGTCTGCAGAGGGGTAAGAATGTGTACCCCCCTGCTTGTTTATGTACCACATAACAGTGGTGTTGTCTGTCTTTACCATTAGTTGTTCTGGAAGAATGTGGTCCTTGAAGGCTGTCAGAGCATTCCGTACAGCTAACATTTCTTTTTGATTGATATGCAGGTGCATTTGACTTGGGTTCCATTTGCCCTGAATGCACTTCCTTTGCAGCTGAGCCCCCCATGCATAGTCTGATGTATCTGTTGTTAGGGTTTGGGTGGCAGGGGGTGGTGTGAAAGGTAGTCCCTTGTTTTGGTGGCAGGCCTTTGTCCATCAAAGGAACTGTAGGCGTAGGCAAGGTATGATAGGAATCATTGTTTCTAGGTCTTGAGAATGTTGACACCATAGACTTTTTAGATACTTGCACATGGAATTAGAAGAATGCAAGAGGCCATGAACCCCAAGGCTTGCAGTATTTGTCTTGCAGAAAGCAGGGTTTTTGTGGCCACTTGTTTGAAGTAGGTTGTCAAATGAACTTGTTTCTCTGGCGTGATGTAATCCATCTGGGAAGTTGTATTCAAGCTTGATCCCAGGAATATAATTTGTTGACAGGGTACCAGGTGTGATTTCTTTTCAATTATGGTGTACCCCAGACAAGTTAGAACCCTTTGTACAACGGCCAGATGATTCAAAAGTATGTCCTGGCTTTTTGTCTGAATTAGACAATCATCCAGGTATGGGTATATTTGAATATTTCTTTGCCTGCAAAAATGCAATAGCTGGAGCTAGGCACTTTGTGAATACCCTGGGCGCAGTAGATAAGCCAAAGGGCAGTGCAGAGAAAGTACAGTTTTGTACCTACCATAAATGTAGATGTTCGAGGATCCACATTGCTGCAGTCCTAACACTTGGGTAGTCCGCTGTCCCAGTCGGCCCGAATACCAAAGTATATGGCTGACGTCGGTCAAGGCGCATTAGTCTGACGTCAGGACGTCAGGGTACAAATGCGCATGACCGACGTCATTTCCTCAGTCTTTTCTTGCCCCAGATGTCAGAAGACCCTAAAAAGATAAGGCCAAAACCAAAAAACACCAAACACTCCTGCACCAAGTATATGTACAATATATACAAAATTACAAGAGTATAACCTCACCCACACAACCACCCCTAAACACAGAGGGGAAGGAGGGAGGGTTGGACTGCAGCAATGTGGATCCTCGAACATCTACATTTATGGTAGGTACAAAACTGTACTATGTTCTTCATTCCACATTGCTGCAGTCCTAACACTTGGGTAGAATCCCAAAGCAGAGGTAAGGGAGGCTGGCAAATCATAAAGAAGCAGGAGCTGTCAACATGCCTTGCAAAATAGCTGTGGCAAAACCAGCCCTAGATTTAGAGTAGAGAGGAAGGTGGTAATGCTTAGAGAAAGTATGCACTGAACTCCAAGTAGCTGCCTCCAAAATATCCTTAGTTGCCACCCCCCTTAGAAATGCTGTTGAAGTGGCAGTAGCCCTAGTGGAATGAGGCCTAATCCCAGTTGGAATCTCCTTGCCATGATGGGAATAACAAAATGCAATGCAAAACCCAATCCACTTAGAAATAGTTTGTTTTGACACAGGCTTGCCCTGAGAACTCAAAGCAAAAGAAACAAACAACTGCTGAGACTGCCTAAAATCCTTAGTCCTGCTTAAATAATAACGAACTGCCTGTGTACATCTAAAGTGTGCAAAATCTTTTCCCCCTTATTTTGGGGATCTGCATAGAAAGTAGGCAAATGAATAGTTTGGTTTAAAGCCACACTAGAAACCACCTTAGGCATAAAGGAAGGATTAGTACGTAATGATACCCTATCCTTATGGAAAATCTAAAAAGGCTCAACCGCCATAAGGGCCTGCAATTCAGAAACCCTTCTTGCAGAAGTAATGGCCAACAAAAAAGCAGTCTTCCATGATAAGTATTTCAATTCAGCAGTAGCCGCAGGCTCAAAAGGTTGTAGAGTAAGTTTCTCCAACACAAAATTGAGATCCCAAGCAGGAGTAGGAGCTCTACGTGGGGGCCTTATATTCTTCGCCCCTCTAAGAAATTGCTTGAACAAAGGATGAGAAAACAATGGTGGGTCACAATCATAGTGAGCTGAAATTGCTGCAGCATGAATCTTAATGGAAGAGAAAGACAAACCTTTATCCAATAACTCAGTAAGATATTGAAGAGCCACACTCAAATTAGGCTCAGAAATCTCCAAATTCTTTGCTGCACTCCAAAACAAAAATCTCTTCCATTTTTCTGCGTACACCTTCCTTGTACTAGGTCTTCTGGCTTCCATAATCACATTTAAAACTTGTTGAGGAAGTTGAGACCTGCTGTGCTTCAAAACAGAATATGCCAGGCTGTTAGATGAAGAGAGTGAAGCTTGACATTGAGTAGATGACCGTCCCTCTGAGACAACAGGTGCGGAATCAAAGGTAAAGGCCATGGAGGCTTCCATACCAGATTCCTCAGTAATGGGTACCAGTGTTGCCGAGGCCAATCTGGAGCTATTAAAATCATCCTTGGCTTGTTTTGTCTGACCTTTAGGAGCACCTTTGGGAGAAGAGGCAGAGGTGGAAAGGCATACACATGAAGATTTTTCCAACTGAAAGAAAGAGCATCCACTTTCCAAGCTGTGTGATGAAACCTTTTTGTGCAATACTTTGGCAGCTGGTGGTTTAGTGGAGAAGCGAACAGATCTATGTCTGGAGTTCCCCATGACACTGTCAATTTCCGAAATACATGAAGATCCAGTTTCCATTCGTGGGGATCCATGATTTGTCTGCTTAACACATCTGCTAAGGAGTTCTGTGCTCCCGGCAGAAACCTTGCCTGAAGAGTTAGTTGCAAGCTGAGCGCAGTCTCCCACAAAATCATTGCTTGCCTGCATAACGGGTAAGAATGTGTTCCCCCTTGTTTGTTGATGTACCACATGACAGTTGTGTTGTCTGTTAGAATCAACACCTGCCCTGGAAGAAGTAACTCCTTGAAAGCCATTTATGCAAACTGGACTGCTAACATCTCCTTCATGTTGATATGTAGATGCTGTAGTCTGGCAGGCCACTTGTCTTGTATCCACTTTCCATTCAGATGAGCTCCCCAAGCTATGTCTGAGGCATCTGTCGTTAGAATCTGACTCTCCTCTGGCCGGGTCACAGAGAGTCCCTTGTTTAGGTGACATTCCTGAGCCCACCACAAAAATTCCTTTTGAATGCAAGGTATTATTTGAATGACAGTGTCCAAATCCTGGCAGTGCTGTGTCCATACATTTTTGAGATACCATTGCAGCTTCCTCATATGCAGTTTGGCATTGGGAAGCACCAGAATACAAGATGCCATGAACCCTAAGGCTTGAAGGACTGTCCTTGCAGTCAGCCCGGACTGAAGAGATAGTTGATGGAAGTAAAGGGAAAGATTCCTTTGTTTGTCCGGGGTTAAAAAGGCCATCTGGGTTGCTGTATTCAGTCTCACACCCAGAAAGCACGTCTTGAGAGGGTACTAGACTGGACTTTATTTAGTTCACAGAATACCCTAGGCATCTTAGCACTGCTATCACATATTCCAAATGCTGTAAAAGGTCTTCCTTTTCTTGAGCCAGAATCAGGCAGTCGTCCAAGTAAGGATAGATTTGTATTCCTTTTAGCCTGAAGTAAGCTATCACTGGAGCCAGAACCTTTGTGAATACTCTGGGCGCAGTAGATAAGCCAAAGGGCAATGCAGAGAACTGATAATGGGAATTCCCAGCTCGAAAACGCAGATACTTCCTGCAACTTAGTTTGATAGGCACATGAAGGTAAGCCTCCTTGAGATCTAAAGTTACCATCCAGTGATCTTTGCCCAGCAGAGGTAAAAGCTGTTGTAACGCCAACATTTTGAACTTGGGAATGTCCAGATAAGTGTTGAGGATAGATAAATCCAAAATTGGTCTCCACGTGTTCCCCTTCTTTGGTACTAGGAACAGGCGAGAATAAAATCCTAGGCCCCTTTCTGGCACAGGAACCGGCTGAATGGCCCCTATTTGGAGTAACAGAGAAATTTGCTTGTGAGCCTCTTTTCTTTGTAGAGGAGGAATGTCTGGCATGCCTGTGAAAGGAGGCAAGGTATGGAAATAAAACCTGTAACCGTGGTGAATGATATCCAATACCCATCTGTCTTGGGTAATTAAATTCCAATTTTCTTTGAAAAGAGCCAGCCTTCCTCCCAAAGGTGCTGCCAGACGAGAAAGTACTGGCAGCTGAAAAGGCAGGTCATTGGGTCTGTTTATGAAAGGACTGACCCCTGCCCTCACCAGAAGACTGAGCAGGTGAACTCCCTGTTCTAGGCCTAAAAGAACCTTGAGCTCTGCCCCTACCACGTCTAGACCTACCCCTAGACTGGGAATCATAAGCAGGATATGTCCATCCCTTAGTAGGCCAATTTCTACTAAACTTCGGAGGCTGAACCTGCAAAAAATCTTTAACAGTCTGCATAGACTTAGCCTTGTCCTCCATTTTCTTTAAAACTGCTTCCACAGGCGAACCAAACACCACGTCAGACTGTAACGGGGCATCCAAAATCCTTGTCTTAACATGGTCAGCTAAATTCTGATCCCTCAGCCAGGCGTGCCTACGAAGAACAGAACCAGTAGCAGCCACCCTCGAAGAGGCCTGCACAGCATCAAAACCACATTGCAAGGAATGCTTACCCACCTGTTCAGACACATGAACTAAATCCTGCAACTCTTTACACTCAATACCTTCCGCCAGAGCATCCACCTTAGACTTCAATTGTGAAAGGAGATAATTTTGATATTTTAACATGTGAAACTGGCAATTCAACGCCCTCATGGCTAAAGTGGAAGAAGTATACACTTTCTTTCCCCATCTATCCAAAGCCCTTGCCTCTTTATCAGGAGGAACAGGATTTTTAACAACAGAAGCCTTAACACCTTTAGGCCCCTGAGAAACAGTTTCCAGGTCTGCCCTAGGACTCTTAAAAAGATACTTATGAGCTTCAGGCACCCTATAATACCTATCTGGTTTAACTGGGGCAGGAGGCAAAGAATCAGGGTTCAGGAAAGCCTCTGCAAAACATCTTCCACCACATCCAGAACAGGAGGTATAGCTAAAGGCCTATGCTGGGGTAAAAACAAAAATTCCCTAAGCCTTTTCCTGGAATCAGAGAAATCTTGACCTTCCCATTTAAAATGCTCCCTCATGGAATGAAGAGTCTCTGAAAATGAAAAATCCTCAGGAGGAGAAGCTGAAGGAGTAGAATCATCCACATCAGAATCAGAATAAGGAGGATACTCCTGCAAGTCTTCAGCAAGACTCAGAAGCCTCAACACTGCTCAAAACTCTCAAGCTCAGGTTCCACCCTAGGCCTCTTATCAGGAGGGGGCATAGAACCTCTAATCATAGTAATCAAATCTTCTGCTATTTTAAGCATATGTTTCTTAGGCAAAGATCCTGAAGAACTAGGAGAGACCCCCACTGAAGTTAAACCTGGCCTGCCTCTCAAAGAAGCCTTGGAAACAGAAGGGGAGGGCCTAACCACCTTAGGAAGAGAGGGGAGAACAGCCACCTGAGAAGCCCCTTCAGCCTGGCCTACCTCCTGAGAGGACACATCCTGTAACAGTAAAGTCTCTCCCTGGGACTCCAAAGAAACTTCTGGCAGAACCTCCGGCTCCACTGAGCCTCCTAAAGAACCGACGTCCGGGACTGACGGTTCTTCCAACCTAGGCTTTGCTGCTTTGTCCTTGCGCTTTTTGGACGAAGCGGGCGTCGGAGCATCCGATGGCATTTTATAATTACAACGCTTCCCAAAAACTAACCTGGCACAGTCTAACCTTCTCTTTATAGTGCGTTTGTTAAATCTAGCACAAGAGCGACATCCAACAACGTCGTGCTCAGGCCCTAAACAAGGTATACACAAGGTATGGTAATCCCTATGAGGTATCTGTTTCCCACAAGAAATACAGTTATTCACTTTTTCTGACATCCGGTTAAATACTGAGGCAAGAAAAAACCAAAATATTCCCCAACGGGGTACTTAGCCAACTTTGATTCGGTCTGAAACTCCGACTTCAGAAAATTTCAGAACGCCAACCTGCACTCGCAAAACTGCTTCTGCATCGGACCATGCGGCAAAAAAGACTGAGGAAATGACGTCGGTTATGGGCATTTGTACCCTGACGTCCTGACGTCAGACTAATGCGCCTTGACCGACGTCAGCCATATACTTTGGTATTCGGGCCGACTGGGACAGCGGACTACCCAAGTGTTAGGACTGCAGCAATGTGGAATGAAGAACATCTGATAGTATGTGCAGCCTGCTTTGAAGTATAGGTATCTAATGCAAGATTCCCTGATTGGGATGTGCAGGTATGCTTCTTTTAAATCGAGTGTTCCCAACCAGGCATCTTTGCCTAGCATAGGAAGTAATTGGTGAAGAGTCAGCATCCTGAATTTTGGAATGTCCAAAAAGGTGTTTGGAGTAGACAGGTCCAGGATAGGACATAATGACTTGTCTTTTCTGGGTAGCAGGAAAAGTCTCGAGTAGAAATCTTGTCCTTTTTCCTCTTCTGGTACCAGTTGAATGGCCCCCATGCTTAAGAGAGAAAGTACTTGCTTTTGGGCTTCTGTCCGCTGATTTGGGAGTAGGTCCGGCAACCCGCTTGGTGTTGGCAACATGTAGAAGTGAAATCTGTATCCCTGGGACACTATATATAAAACCCATTTGTCCTGGGTAATGAGCTCCCAATTCTTTGCATAAAGACCAATCTTTCCCCCCAAAGGGGCAGTCAGTTGATAAGTGCTTGGAAATTTTAAAAGGAAGTCATTGAGACAGTTTACCATGGGAGAGAGTCTTATTATTCCCAGATTTGGAAGTGGAGGCCCCCCACTGTTTAGTTCTGTGTGTCCCCTGGGACCAAAACCTGGGGTTTTTGCTGTGTCTGGGTTTGGCTTGAGAAGACCTGGAAAGGACCAATTCTTAGAGGGCCAGTGCCTACTAAATCTAGGCGGCTGAACTTGTAAAAAATCTTTAACAGTTTGCACAGATTTAGCTTTATCTTCCATCTTTTAAGAACTTCCTCAGCCTTGTTGCCAAACAGGCGGTCCTGATTTAAAGAAGCATCCAACAATTCAGCTTTAACATGATCAGGCAAAGATTGCTCCTTAAGCCAAGCATGTCTTCTAAGCAGAGACCCAGTAACAGCAGCCCTGCAAGAGGCATCTAATGAATCAAAACCACATTGCAAAGTATGTTTCCCAACTTGTTCAGCAGAATGCATTAAATCCTGTAATTCTTTATTTTCCACACGGTCAGGAATCAACATCATTTTCTGTTTAAGCAGTCCAGTAACATGTTGCTGATACTTTAACATATGAACTGGCAGTTTAAAGCCCTAATGGCCAAGGTTCCAGAAGTGTAAACCTTCTTACTCCATCTATCCAGCGCCCTGGAGTTTCTATCAGAAGGGGTAGGATTTTTAGCAGTAGAAGCCTTAATGCCCTTGGGCCCCTGTGAATTAGTCTCTGGATCTGCAAAAGGATTTTTAAAAAGGAACTTGTGCGACACAGGGACCCTGTAGTATCTGTCAGGTTTTCTGGGAGCAGGAGGCAAGGGAATCAGGGGTCAAACTAGATTCTGAAAAAGCATCACCAACAATGTCTAGTACAAGAAGAATAGCTAAAGGCCTATGCTGAGGTAGGAGAAGGAAATCCCTAAGCCTCTTTTTTGAATCAGAAAAATCCCGGCTTTCCCAAGGGGGGGTTGGCTACCCCTAATTCGAGTTATTAGATCTTCAGCCATTCTTATCATTTGTTTTTTAGGCATAGAGGCCTGAGCATGTGGCCTGGGCGTCGTTTTTTTAGGCATGGATAGAGATTTAGGCCTAAGTAAAGAAGGAGGCTTCAGTTTAATATGCAAGTCCGTAGGCCTGAATACACCCCCAGAAGCCGATGCCTGGACAGCAGCTCTGGAGCCATCCAAGGTAGAGACATCCGCATGTTCCATAATTGAAGCATCTCACGGCATACCGGACTCCGAATGGGTCTCAGTAGAGGCCTGCGAATTAAAAGTAATGGGTATCAGGGGCTGCAAAAGTGCCTCACTGAGTACCGGGTGAACTGGCGACTGGCTTAGGAGAAGCGTCGTCGGCAGTTTTGGACCTCAGCGGCCTGTCTCTGTCTTTATCTTTGTGTTTTTTCGGAATCCCGGTAGTCAGATGGCTAACTGACATTTCTAGATAATTAAACCGAGAACCGAAATATTTAGAGGCGAAAATATACAGATGATGGATAGTGCGCTGATTAAATAAAGCACAAAACCGACAGCAAGGTACATCGTGGTCAGAACTTAGCAAGGAATACAGTACAAATGAAAATCTTTTATGAGGTATTTGCTTTCCACAAATAATGCAATTATTAACTTTTAATGACATCGGTAAGGAGCAAGAAAAAGTTTCCTCAACTGGGTACTTAGCTTTAGTTGAAGACTTCGGTTCTGAAACACGAAAACGAAAATTTCAGGAGTTGGCCGACCGGCACTTGCGAACTGCTTCTGCTTCGGGCACTGCATGGCAAGAAAGACTGATGTAATGGCATCGGCTGCATGTTTTTTTTTTATACCCCTGACGACCTGATGTCATGGAAGAAGGGACAGCAACCGACGCAGGACCCAAGACTTTGTTAATCAGGCCGAATGAGGCTACCTGCAAGCAGATAACCCAAATGTAATGACTGTAACAGTGAAACAGGAAGAACATCAAAGAAAATATTTCTAATAAAAACATTTCTAATAAAAGAATTTATGCTTATATTAGCTGAAGGTTCAGAGTTAAACCTTGGAGCACAACGGTTTGATCTCAGGGATGTGAAGGATATTTTGTCGGTTGTCTGAAAAGAAAACATCCTCTTAGAAAAGCTTTGCATAATTTGGAAGAAAACAAGGGATAGTCTTGGTATCATGTGTAAAAATTAGTGATAGCTGCTAATTGGAGCTTAATAGAAAAACTAGCCCCTTCAAGTACTGCAGAAACAGGAGCAGAAAAGGGATTAAGCTCATTTTCAAGGACAAAAGGAGCATCTTTCCCATTTGCTCTATAAACTTTCTTAGTTGAGACTTTTTGGCAAGATAAAATGATGGTATGCACAGGGGAAGAAAGCCTGGGCTGCTTAACCACTACTGGAAAATGAGACACCATGCAGTTAGTTTGAGGGGTCGGACATTGGGATCATACCCTTCAACTGTTGAGATTTTCTTAGAATGTCCAGATGTTTGCCTCATATGTTTGGTGTGTTCCTCATACAATTTGTGGTTTTCTGGCAGAGCACTATGGATTGAAGTCACTAAATAATGACAGACATTTGAGTACCACACTTGTTTCATACTCCATGTCCTTCAGAAAATACATGCTAACACAAATTCTATTATTCTAGCAACTTTCAGTTTCTAAGAACAATATTTAAAATCTGCCCCTATTTTGGGGCCTTTGTCCCCCCTTTATTTTATGCTTTGTCCAGATTTCTTGTTCTAAGAGGTTGAGAAGTATGACTGTGATGTTTGATTCCTGATAAGTGTGAAAGGAGATCCAGGAACGATTCCAGTATCCATGGGGGATAACGAAGATGAGACCACTGGAAGGGGAAACATACCTGTTTTGGCCAGAAAGGGGCAATAAGGATGACTGAACCCTTCAGTCAGCTTGTTTTCTGTAGAAATATTGCAATCAGAGGAAAAAGGGGATAAGTATAAAGATGAGGGCCAAACATGGACTACAGCTTCTCTCGGTGACCCCTCTGGGAGAAGGGTATAAAAGCAAAGAACCTGTTGCACTTGTGTGGGGACAAAAAGAGGTCACAGCAAGGTTGGCCCCAATAAAGGAAAATCCTCTCCGCCACCAAATGATTGAGAAACCACTCATGAGGCATCAGAATGGACCTGCTTAATTGGTCCGCAAACGTGCTGGTTCTTCCCGTTATGCGAGTTGCAACTACAAATCTTTCTAAGGAGATTATCCATTCCCACACTCTCATGGCCTTTCTGCACAAAGGATAAGACTGAGTTCCTTTTTGTCTGTTGATGAACCAGACCACAGATGTACTGTCAAGTCTGAATTGCAATAGTATCGAGAGGAAGAGCATCTTGAAAGGCTTGCAACACTAAAAGAACTGTTCTCATCTCTGGTACACTGATATATAGATTGGTCTATTGGGAGAGACCACATGGCTTGGACCATCCTTCCCAGGAAATGACCACCCCCAAACCCGAATTGGATATGTCTGTAGTCACTGTGGCCATTATGGGTTGGTAAAACAAAAGGTTGGCCTAGGTGAATGTTGCCTGAATGGATCCACTGAATGAGTCATATGCAAACAGGAGTAAGTTTGACTGGAAAAGATAGGGGTTATCGAAGAATGGACCACTGCACAACAACAGTCCACTGAAAGACACGAATAAAGAATTGTGCCAAGGGAAGCAACACAACGGTTGAAGTCATGGGTCCTAGCACTTGAAGGGCTGATCTGGCTGAAGGATATGGCTGACAGATAAGCAGCCGAACGTGACTCCTAAGGGTGAATATATGATGAAGTGGTAGTGATGCCATCTGTGTTGCTGTATTCAAAACTTTAGCTTCTGGACTGCTGTCAGATTTGATTTGGCATTGTTTATTGTTATCCCCAGTAACTGGCAAATCTGGAACAAATAGTCCCTGGACTGTTGAAGATTATGCTTATATGGGCCGGAAAGAGTCAGTGGCACAGAATCCTTTTTAAGTCTCACATGAGCAGACATCACTGCCATGCATTTGGAAAACACCCTGGGGGCTATGGTGAGTCCAAAGGATGGGGCTCTGAGCAAGTAATGACTGGCAGCCATCTGAAAGCATACATGTCTTCTGGACCACCTGTCTATTAAGATGTGATAGTACACATCCTGAAGATCTATGCAGCACATCCAATTGTCCTTTTGAAGGAACGTTTTCACATACTGATTCAGTTTCTTGAGATCCAAAACTGGTCTCAAGTCCCCTGTCTTTTTGCACACTAAAAATATGCATGGACAAGTTCTGAATCTTATTTGGTCTTGTGGGACCTCTTGAAGTACTCTCTTGTTCAAAAGCTTTTAAATTTGTTGTGCTGCTGCTTTCCTCGGACTCAGTGGAATGTCTGGAGGTTTCTTCCGTTTGCCAATAGGAAGTTGGAAAAATGTAACTGTGTAACCTTTGGTATTATTTTTTAACATGCAGGAATCCTCTGTTTGCCCAGGCATCTGGTTACAAGGATAATCACTTTATAACTGCAGGGATAATCACCCCGACTACCACCAGAGTTGAACAGTTGGGCAGTACTTCAGGAGCACTGGAAGGGTCTGTACAGAAAAGAATACTGGAAACCCTGGTTCTGCAGGCCTCCTCTGCCTGTAGGGCGGCTCCCCACACTATACACACACACACACACACATACATACACACACATATATATATATATATATATATATATATATATATATATATATATATCCGCCACATAACACATGCACTCAAGTCACACCACAACAAGCACAAATATGATTCTGTCATTGT